>NW_021604646.1:2169142-2180582 GCF_004785775.1 Grammomys surdaster | reverse complement strand
ATATATATATATATATATATATATATTTGTTTCTAATAATGAAACTATCTGAGAATAGCCAATTAACAATGTACCTAAGACAGGCTCAGTCTTGTGTAAAATAAAAAAGAGGGAGATGTGAAGAGCTTTTGGGGCTTCTTGATGGGAATCTGACATTAGCCAAGGACAAGGAAATGGGCTACAGGCAGGAATCTGATATTAGGCTAGAACAAAGAAGTAATTTCAGGCAGGAATCTAAATCTTAGGCTAGAACAAAGAAATAGGCTTCAGGCATGAAAATGATGTTAGGCTAGGACAGGGAAGTAGGCTCAGATAGTTTGGTCATCCTGATAAACCCTTAGAAACAGTAATCATGGGGTGATCACAGGGCTTTGTTTATTGCCTTGCTTGTTCTTGGTTTACATCTATTGTATTGCTAGTTCCTCAACCTGGAATGGACCTTAATTCTTGCATGTAATTAAAATAGTTTAAAAGCAGAAACAAACAAACAAACAAACCAAGAACAAAAAAAACAATGTACCCAGTTCTGGTGACTCACTCTTGTATAGTACTCAGGAACTTGAGGCAGGACTATTGTAGTGAGTGCAAGCACTGCCCCAATGCCTCCCTTATATCACCCGAGATTCTAGGCTTTCCTGTAATTATGAATCATTATTATTAATAATTAATAATATAATAACTATTAATATTAATTATTATTAATTATGTGATTATAATTATTCTTGCCTCAACTAAAAGCGGCTCCCATTCCACATGCACTCTCTAAACCCGCAGGGTTTTGCAGATATTTCTTAGTCTCTCACTGGATCCTGATCAAGATCATAGCATTTCTTTTTCTATATACTTGATTTTCTTGTTTTCTCTCTTCATATGACAGGACGACTAAACTACCTTGGAATCAGAATTATATTTCAGGCCAAGACACTTCCTACCCCAAAGAGGAGACACCTAGCAAGCTGTGTCAGTTTCCAATTCAAGTTGTTAACCAGCTAAAGTTGTGGTACATGTGATAAATCTAGCCAACTACTTTGTAGTCAAATCAGCATATTTCACAGTGACTTCTTTTTTGCTTTCTCTGCAGAATCCAAACACACTTCTGATTAGTGTTAAGCTATGCGTGGAAACCTGGTTTAATTTCCACCAACGTGACACTTCCTCCCTCACTATTGTTACTCCTGAAGGGAGAAGTGATAGTCTAGGAATAGCCCTATATACCTCCCATTGCTGCATTTTACCAGGAACTATTACAAAATTCCAAATGCTCATACATCGGATCTTTGATATGATCTTGTGGGAAAGCTCACTGTTTTAAAATTAGTCTAGGAATAGAATAGGGTTCAATGCAAATAATATCCAAACAATCAGTTCATCTTGTGTATACTTATGTAATTTGATATTTTTATTATATCACTTCAACTAAAATCAGAAGTGCATTTACATGAAGTTTTGCTAGTTAATATGTAATTGTATTGAATATTAAAAGTGTGATAGCCACAAAAGTGACATTTGTACAAATCATTTTAGATTTCTTTAAGATCTCTTGGCAGATAACCTTAAATTGTTGTTTAATACTTTATTATAGGGGAAAAGTATTAGAGCATTATTTGTAATCTGGCAACGATCTTAGCTCTTCGAACACTTCTGACTATATGCAATTTACTTAAATGGAATTTAGTTCTCTGCAGTAATTTTAAGTAGTTTGATTACTTGAAATAAGGATGTGATAAGCTTACTTAGTGCACTGCATATGGATTTCATAAACTTTACAGATTGAAGGAGTATAATCTAGGAACAAATATATAAACTTCACACTGTGTTCTTCACTAAACAAAGCAATTTTTCAAGTACACTCCAAACTCAAATATACCAAGTCAATGCTACAAGAGAAGTTAGCTATATCATATGCACATGCATAATTTCATAAATTAAAGGTCGATTCATGAATATATATGATCATGTATATTATCTTCAGTATTTACTGTATACAGGTAACTTACATGTTAAAATAGCGTTCAATATAATAATTATTTTTCTACTGTATCTCCAGGAAATATGCTTTTTAAAGTTTGTTTTATTTATTTACATTTCAAATGTTGTCCTCCATCTCAGTTGTCCCACTGAAAACCCCCTTATCCATCTCCCCCCCACCGCTTTTATGAAGGAGATTCCCCACCCACCCATCTGCTCCTACCTCACTGTCCTAGTATTCTTTTATGCTGAGGCATCGAGCCTCTACAGGACCAACAGTCTCTCCTACCACTGATGCCAGATAAGACAATCCTTTGCTACATATGCAGCTGGAACCATGAGTCCATGTGTACTCTTTGGTTAGTGGCTTAGTCCCTGGAAGCTCTGAGGAATCTGGTTGGTTGAATTTGTGGTTCTTCTTATGGGGTTGAAAACCCCTTCAGCTCCTACAGTCCTTCCCATAACTCCTCCATTGGGCTCCTCATGCTCAGTCTGATGGTTGGCTGTGAACACCCGCATCTTTATGGGTCAGGCTCTGGCAGAGCCTCTCAGGAGACAGTCATACCAGGCTCCTGTCAGCAAGTGCCCCTTCACA
The DNA here is from genome assembly GCF_004785775.1 of Grammomys surdaster. Taxonomy (NCBI): domain Eukaryota; kingdom Metazoa; phylum Chordata; class Mammalia; order Rodentia; family Muridae; genus Grammomys; species Grammomys surdaster. Next base: position 2,178,019 of record NW_021604646.1, on the reverse strand, counting down.
TCAGCAATAGTGTATGGGTTTCTTGGCTGCAGATGGGATGGATCCCTAAGTGGGGCAGTCTCTGAGTAGCCCTTCCATCAGTCTCTGCTCCACTCTTTGTCACTGCGTTTCCCGGGAGCTATTCTGGGTTAATAGATTTTAGATGGATGGGTAGTCCCATCCCTCAACTGGGGGTCATGCCTAACCTCTGGATTTGACCTCTTCCCATTATCTCTCACCTTTGTTGGGTATTTCAGCTAACGTCAATCCTGTTGGGTCCTGAGATGTACTAGCTTTCCTGGTATCTTGGACTTTCTGGTGGCTACCCCTAACTCCCCATACCCACTGCTACACACCTCCTTTCTAACATAGAGTTGATTAGAAGCCACATAAATTTCAAGAACTTCAGTAAGTTTTACCTCTAAAAGTTGGACACCTCAGGTCTGTATCTCCATGTATTTATGGAAGAACTAAAAAGAACTGTTAGTTTTGAATAGACACTGAAATCAAGAACAGAGTTATATGTATTATAGCATGCATTCTGAGGGTGGTCAGTATCACTTCTCTTGGAAACCTCTCACAGAGAGCAATATCTACATATCTCAAACATCATTATTTCCTGTGCAATAGCTATATGAGAGCCATCTTTATTTCATTAATCTGATTTAATACTATTTTAACTTTTTTGCTCAGTTCTGGCTCTGGTTTAATTCTGGCTATCACTGTTTTGCTTTACAACTAAGGTGGTACTGATTATACTCAATAGTGATTTTACTTAAATGCATTTGAGGTTTTATATGGATTATTGATCAACAACAATGGTCGTTTAACCATGAAATCAACTAAGCTATGGATTTTCAATTCTCTGTTTTTGTGTATGTATGTCAATTTCCACTCTGTGTTTTTATCAGTGTATAAACAGTAAACACAATTGACCTAACACAATCTATGGCTATAATCTGTTCCCAGGTTTCAACAGATAGTTACAGAGGGGGCATTGAAATAAAGGATGAATGGATTGTGAATTGTATTTATCTGTGTGAGCACACTCTGCTACTAATCTATATAAGCTACCTCTTTTTCATTCCATTTTTACTATCCATTCTGAACACCTTCCTATTTCTTCTGGTAATTATTCTAAAGTGCTACTGTCAATCATTCTCTTGTTACATGTAATTTTTAAACTTATTTGTATGCATTCATTTATACCTTGCATGTGTATTATTTTGCTATAGATCTTCTCTTTACTTTCTCTTCCTTTTTATGAATATGTCTTTTAATACTTCACCACTTTATTTTGCAAATCTCTAAATTTTCCCACATCAAACCTCTTAATAATAGTGTTTAAGTAATTAAAAATCCTGTTACAAATCAAAATCATTTCTGGAAAATTGACTCTTTATTGCTTCTTGATTTCTTCTACTGTGTAAGTCAGCTAGGTATGCTACTTAGAAAGATCTTACCTGCAGATCTAAAGTACCACAAATTGAAAGATTTCTAGTGTTTTGATCCAGTCATGCTTGAAAACTAATAGATTATGATCTTATAGTCTTTATATCTCAATCTCTATATTTTATTTTGTAGTCTTCTAAACATGCAAATTATCTTATTTTCTTGAAAATAACCAGTTTTTAACTGGTGCTGGCTATTTCTTTAGTAATACTCTCATTGGAACCTTGTATGGGATCTAATGTTAATTTACACTTTATCTTCATTTTATTTGTCTTTTCCCTCTCAACAGTGTGGGAAACAGAAACATAAGATACACAAAGAATATTAGAAGGTTTCTCTTTAAAATTGTTTTCTTAACAAGGAAAGTGAAAGAGCAGAGAGAATTATCAAAGGAATAAATCTAATAAACTCTGCATTGATTAACAATTACCCTAGTGAACAAATGGGACTCAAATTGCAGTGTACTTTTTGTAGAATGATGTATCTATGCACAAAATGTTTTAAAATTATTTGTACAATCCCCCATGCAACTGGTGGCTGAAAGATGCTAAACTAACTGCCTCTTGTCTGTAAAGTCAGTCTATGTCTCTAATACCAGGTAGGTGTCTAGTTGACATTGCAGAAGCCTAAAAGCTACTGTCTATTCACTTGCAGTAGTATGTTTTATAATTGGCAAGTAGCAATGAACAAGTTTGCTGAAATGCAGTGAATAAGGAAAAGAAATAGTCTGTACATTTCAAGGGCCGGGTGCCTTTTTACTCTTTTGTTGTTTTTTTTTTTTTACTTTTTATTTTTTATTTTGTTTAATTACATTTCAAACGTTATTCTCTTCCCTGGTTTCCCCTCCACAACCTCCCATCTTCTGCCCTCCTTTTTTTTTTTCTTTAGCTTGGGGGAAAAATATATGGGACATGACTTGTATAAAAATAGAGCATGATGTGATCATGTGTCATCTATGTGTTCTTGACTTTGTGAGGAAAGCACATCACTTAAATATGAAGTGGTAATGAAAAAATATGCAAATAAAAGATCCGATTATATTTTGTCTTATTCATCTTAGGGAAGTCAGAGAAGGTTTTTATGGACTTTTTCTGAGATATTTCTTAAATGACATTAATAAAAGTTTGTTTAAAAAAATACAAGATGGTTCATTATTTTTCCTTATATAAGTTAGCAACAGTAAGCTATTCCTTCATTATTCTTACTCTTTATTTATCATTGATATTCAATGTAATTAAGTGTTTTACTTAAGTGATCATTTGATTAATGTTTCGATTCCACAGTAGAGTAGGAAAAGAGATTACATTTGTTTTCACCTATCATCATTGAATGCCAATCCCTCACCATGTATCTAGTGTAGAGATGAATAAATTAATAAAAGATGGAGTGAAAGAGTCTCCAAGGTAAAGGCAAATCCAAAGCTTTCACTCTAGGTTTGTTACAAACTGATTCATGATCTAGGGAGTAAGTTTTCCAATTATGAATCTCAGTGTCCAATGTTAGTCATTAGACACAATGACCTACAAAAGGCTCTTAAGCTTCATATCCTTATATAATTCCTTATAATGTAAATGCAGCTTTGGTGTACAATGTTTATGTAACTTGACGTTCAATCTTCATGATCTTAATTTATATCAACAGTTTCAAATCTTTGCCTCTTCTACATTCTTCACATATTTAACTTCTATATAATTCTAGTCGAGAAATACAAAACCTTATTTGTCACCCAGCAACATCAGATGCAACGACAATTCTACACACAATATCTTCACATCCCATGACAAAAGCTCCCATCAAATGGACATGGGATGAGAGTAGATTTTTATACAGAATATCTTCTTCTTTCTAATACAATTTTGAAAGCATCACGTGACATTACCTTTCTCATACTAATAAGATGATTACAGAATGAAGATGCAGTGTTTTGACCATTCTTCATTATTGGAAAAGCAACACAGCTTTAAGTATGCCCTCACAGTTTCACACAAGCTGTGAGATATATGAGGTAAAAATAAAATCAAAGAAATTACAGTAGAGTAATGATAAATTCATAAACTCTTATGTTTCCAAAAGCATGGTGGATTATCAGTAATTGTAGACAAGGTCTTAAACTTGATCTGAAAGATCTCATTTCATGAAACTTAGTATCTTAGTAACCCACTCCATATTCAATGTCATGTTGAGAAAAAAAAACACATCCATTTGCCTACTCACATTCAAATGAGCACACAACTCTTCTGACTGTGTATTCACCATAAAAGAATAAATATGCTCTGACAAAAACTATCAGAAAGCAACACGTTTTCCTTAAACTTTCTGAGTTGTCAGCAGAACCGAAAGTCCCATGCTGAAAATTATGTCAGCCTTTCTCCCCAGAAATCACTCCATAAAATTTTAACTCTGCATCATTTCAAATTCATCTGAGAAAAAGAGAGATAAAGTGTGCTTAAATCAAAGAGATTTATGTATTCCAATAAAGCTGCAAGATTTTGTTTTGATAGCAATAATGCAAAAGCCAACAAATTAAATGCTCTTGAGGAATGATTATGGCTACAGGAGTTATTTTGTTTTTATCCAGGACTGAATAGCTGTGTAACTTGCCCCTTAAAGTTGTACAGTTTGTGATGCTATTGAGAAGTAGGCTTATGAGAAATAGAGTTGAATGGAGAATGCAGTATAATTTTATTTTAATTTGATTCCTGTTAGTAAGCCTCACTTTACAGATTGACTTCCAGTAATTTATTATCCACCAACCACAACACAAAGTAACCTGTCACTAGAGACATCCGTTATGCTCACCCTAAAGAACACTGTCATTGGAAGGGATGACACTCACAGTGCCCCATGTCAGTGATAAGTACATTTGAAATTGCTTGTGACCTTGGAGAGAATCCCTGCATTCTTCTTACTCCCTGCTGCCAAAGGGCCCTTTGCAGCACTTGGCATTAACTAAAGAGGCACAGAAGCAGAATAGACTGATCAAGCAATCCAGAGGCCAGTCAAGATAAATTAGATGCTTAATTTATACTCCCAGCATTGGAGACAGACTAATTACACAAAGACAGTTTGATAAAGTAATATAAGATTCTGCACATATTAGCTAGAGCTTGCTTCCGTGAAATTATTGCTGATAGATGTGCTCTGGGCTTTGAGATTATGTATGCACAATTGTGCAATGGCCACTGAAGAACACATTTCTTGTAGGTATTAAAATGGGAAGCTACCTGCCAATCTTTCCTAATTTTATGCTTCGCACTGCAGTGCAATTCTTTTTTGTGCTTTGGGCCTATTATTTTTAACATTCACTGAGATGGGCGTAAAACAGTAATGTCAGAAAATAGTGCAAAAGTGGCTGAAAAAGAGTACAAACCATCTACATTGATAGACTCAATCATTGGAGTATTAGAAGTAAAGTTTATTTTGAAAAAAAAATAAGAAATACAGGTCCTAAAACCTCTTGGTTTTCTGTCAAGGTAGCAGGAACTAATACTAATCAAAGGAAACTGAATGGATCAAAAAAGGGCTGAAACATATTGATGGGGAAGAAGCTTTGCTGATGTGATACTGCAAACAAATAGGATGAAAGATACACTAATTTCTTGAAATTTATATTTGCATCTAGCTCACAAGCAGTCAGTAGTTTCTGTTCTTAGACTAGCTTTAAACACTACAGTGGAAATGTGTACTTACTCCATTGCATAAGGTGAGGCTATGAACTGACTGAGCTTTCTATTAATTCTGATCTGAAGAAAAGAGCAGTTTCAAGTAAAGAATATGAGACTTGTGATTATTTCGAAGACAAAACAGTTTTAACTCATTGGAAAAAAATGGATCAAAGCAGTACCAGGGTATGGCATGGCTTCATAATTACAGACGGAGCCTTGTTTAGAACTTCTTATCATCATACTGTACCTAGCAGTACTCAAGGCATACACATAAAACATCTTCACTTAGAACAAAAAGAATATGGCTTGAGAGATGGTTTAGTGGTCATTAACATCTGTTACTCTTTCAGGAGACCAAGATTTGATTCCAATCACTGACACAGTAGCTCACAAACATCTATGAAGCCCTATATCAGAGGATGTGATACTCCTCCAAGTTAAGCATGATCTACAGCTAATCAAGAGCTGAATGTTATTCCTTTGCTCAGGAGCTTTCACTTTTGGCACAGTGGTCACATGAAGGTGAAGCTTGGCGCTGTGATCATGAACATCTGGGTCCCTCTGCATCTCTGCTGCAAGGTGAACTTTCAAGACCACACAGTTCCATGCCTACTTTCATGCTCTGTCAGGAACATTGTTGAGAGACTCTTATTCTATTCTTTTCACTCTGACTTGGTGACTTTCTTGGGATGTCTCCTAAGTTTTTCTAGCATAAGATTTGTAAATAGTTTTCTCTAGAATTTCTAAAGAATGTCCTAAATAAATATTTTATTTTTATGCACTAAGCTTATGAACATTCATCACTGTCTTTGAATACTTTCATGATATACTAGAAACTCTGAGTACTCTTTCCATTTCCTAGACTTACCAAAAAGTTTTTACTGCTAGAAAAACCATTTCCATACCGCTATATTTGTTTATTTGGTGATAATGCATATGACACTGGACTTAAGGGTAATTATATAGTCAGCACGAAGAGAAAAAATTGATATTAAACAAATTATAGCTGCTTCAGATTTCTTAATGGACTACAACATTTCTTTTTATATAATGAATGGATAATACTAAAACATGAAATAAGAAGTAATTATTAGTTAAATAAAAAATTGTCATCTCTACTTACCAGGTAAAGACAAAATCAGTGACTTGTTTGTTTGTTTGTTTGTTTGTATTTTTGTATGTGATACTTTCCTTAGCCCAGTTGATACCCTCTCTTAAATTTGTATTCAGATCATTGTCTATGCATATTTAAACTCCCTGTACCTCACCTAGATATCCTACTTCTTGTCCATACACACAAAAAGGTATTGGGAAAACCCCAGTGTAACAATTCTTAGACTTTCAATTATATCTATAATTATTATGTTAATTATATAATAATATTATATAATATTATTAATATTATTATATGTAATATTATTATATTATTATATATATTACTAACAATTCTTAGACTTTCCTTAATATATCAATATATCAGGTTTTCTACAAAATTAATTCTAATGTACTTTTCCTTAATGAGTAAACTATTCTTGTTATGTCTACAAATTCGATATCTAGCCCAATCACAGAAATATGAGTAATTTCTCTTTCCCAAGAAGGTAGTAAGATTGAATAGTATTTTGAACTTATTTAACACTTAAAATATCCTTGATTTTCCATAGTTGTGGTATCTCTTCCTATTTAAAGTTGTAATTACAACTTAAATCTACTGTAGTGCACCTAATATTTTTACACAGATTCCTGGGACAACCCGAGGTCCTCCTGCTTGCAGAATAAGCATGTGTGCAATAGAGCTAACTCTCAATTCCAAAAGAAATAATTGAATGGACTATTTCTATAAAACCTTTAATAAATCTATCTATTCATTCAGAATTCATCTGTCTATTATGAGCCACATATTACCCTAAAGAAACTCTATATATTCATTCTCATTCATGATGTGATTTTGACTGAAATTATCTGCATTAATATTAGCAATGACTCAATAAAAAAAGTGAATTAGTGCTTATTTCAATTCAAAGAATAGGCTATTGTAGAAGCATAGGTCCTAACATCATTCTGTAATTAAATAATGGATAATATGTGAATGCTGTCCTATAAATGTTATGTCGTGTTTAGATTTCTTCTAATGTTCTACATTGCTATTGTTACAGTTGTACTTTACTATCTTGCTTTATGCTTTCTTTTGCACAATCAGGAAATACCAAGCTCAATATATGCCACTCTCAGAATTTAACTCCTATAATAGGTAAAACCTCCTCTGTAGACTTTGCCAGCATTTGGGATATACTCTATTTCTGAAAGACGAGTTAACGCAGAGAAAATCAATTGAATACGTGTTCAGAGGTTTCAAGAAAATCAACTGTTTTTTTTTTCTCCCTTTTTCTTATATATAATGACCTCAGGTTTTCTGTGTAATGAAGCAGAGGGTGCAATGTGTTTGCTTGTTTGTTTGTTTTGTTTTGTTTTTATTTATTTATTTTCAAAATGGTGCTATTTAACACTTAGACTAGAACTTTCATCAAAAACACAAGGTGAGAGAAGTCTATGCATCAGCTCAGTACAGTGAAGTTGGAAAAAATGTGAGTAACTTTTGTTTTTGGCAAGTCTTAAAATGTGAATATTACTGAAAATTGTCACGGTTACAAGATTATTAAATGATGTGATTAAAGTCCATGTCTTTCTCTCTCTTAAATACACCTCTCTCCCTGTCTATTATAAATCCACTGTGTTATTATTAGTCCATTACAGATGAAGGAGTTCTCTTCACCTCTGGAGTCCAAGCACCAGGCATAGCACAGGGAGTTAATAGGTGCTAACTTTCTGTGGATGAACTCTTCATTCAAGCTTGAGGCATTACCTGTGCATTATAGCTTCCCCATTTTATAGCACTGAGCTTTTCAACTTATCCAATCAAAGATGGAAGCCTAGTCAACCTATAAGAATGATATTAAAAGCTTCTCTCTCAGAGTCTCATCTATTGGAGGGAAGTTGGGGTGGGCACACAGTGAGGACCAGGTGGAGGGGTAGCAAGTGGAATGTAAAATGAACATATTAATTTTATGAATAATTCATGTGAAAGAGTACACGGTCAGCTATATAAACCATGAATGCAATGACAGAAAAAAATTCTTTTTATAGTAATCAAAGGAAAACTTTAAATGACATTTTATAAATATCATCAGCATTATGAGTATAGATTATTCTTACCAGAAAGATAATAAAATTATGTATTAAACACTATCAAACTCATAGTAATTTCCTAAATTATAAAGCACAATTTGATCTTATTAAACACTGCTGTCTTGAATTTGGAATATGATGTGCTACAAATGTTCTCTACAAACCCCTTAGCTCTGAGAATATTTGCAATTTACTATGTGGATCAAGTAATTTTAGAACATTTTAACAACTTTGAGATGTTAAAGTATATGCCTAAAAAAATTAATATCACCTCGCTGATTAACTGTGTACTTTTATCACAGAATAATATACATCCCATAGTCTAGATAAAAACACATTTTGAAATAGAAATAATTAACTCTAATACAATCAGGATTAACAATACTATTAATTATAGCTCACACAATGAAACAATCTGAATCTCCACAGGGGAAAAGGATAAAGTGAAAAGGAATTTTATGAGACATTTAATTTACTAGGACATTTATTTGTATGTCTCTTATTAACTCTGCATTCAACTAATGAAGAACACAAAGATACTAGGAAATTTTATCAAAAATAACTTTTATATATATATATATATATATATATATAT
>NW_021604646.1:2162559-2168742 GCF_004785775.1 Grammomys surdaster | reverse complement strand
TTTCCCCTCCCCTATTTAAGCCAGCTCCTCCTGGCTTTTGGGGGGGGTGCGCACATCCAGATCCAACTATCATGCCATGAACAATAAACTTCTTCCACAGACTCCACGTGTCTTCTGGGGCCTGCTGCAGCAAAGCTGCCAGCCTTTTGAAACTTCAGACTTTCTCCAATATTTGGACCCACTGCCAGGGAAGCCCGTGGGATCCAGCCACCACCTGCCCCCATGGGTTGCCTCTAACAGGGTCCTGGGATGCTGTGTGGGCCTGCGGCCACCTCCGTGAGAGTTTTTTCCCATATATATATATATATATATATATATATATATATATATATATATACATACATACATTAGAATTTGATATTTTTCTCTCAAATGATACTTTTCAATGTCTATTTTCATTTTGGAAATCTCTTTTAAAATGAAGCCAAGTCATATTGTTCCATATAGTCCATAATTTCAAAGAAGGGCCTTACACATTTCAATTTTATTCTATTATCCATCCCTACTCAAAACTCCATCACACTCATTTTGGAGATCCAACCTCACCTAATACTTCATTTTCATCAGCTTGAAGTAAGATACGACTTTCCTCCAGATTTGGTTCAATTTATACATTAAAACACACAACGTAGATACACAAATTTGCTTGAAAGTCATTTTATTTTCTGCTATACTTTAAGTCATCTATTTTCATCCATACTGAATGTGTTAAAAATACAACCTTAAAAGAAAGTCTGAGAGTGGTCTCTCAGTGACTAGAGAAAAACGAATGCTGCTGTCTCTCTGTATAACTATTTCTGCTTCCATGTGACAATCAAGAGTTCAAAAGCAGCCTAGACATTCACCTGGTTGTTCCTAAAGAAGGATTAGCCATGTGCCATCTCTTCTGCCTCAGTACTTACTTACGTGGGACATCCAAGCCATTGCTTTTGGTGTTACAATCTTCAGTAAACACCAAGAACAATCTAAAAGTATGTATTTATGTATTTATGTATGTATGTATGTGTTTATTTATTTATAATACTCATCTCAACAGCTGTTCATTGAGAGGCAGATACTTTGGATTTTTGAAAGGCAAGCTCTTCTATGTCTGTTTAAGGAACGGAACTTCTTTTGCTTCCAAGATAATAGTAGAGTTGAGGCTGTCCTGAATCTGATGATCCTGTTCCCCTAACTGGACTGCCTTGTCTATCCTCAGTGGGGCATGATGTGCCTAGACTTTCAGTGACTTGATGTGTCAGAATGGCATGATATCCAGGCTAGGTATGGTGGAGTGGCCACATAGTAATGGAGCTGTGTGAGAGAAAAAGACAGGCTGATATTGGCATATAAAGTGTATACATTAATTAATTAATGAAAAAAAAAAACAGCCAGGCGGTGGTGGTGCACACCTTTAATCCCAGCACTTGGGAGGCAGAGGCAGGCGGATTTCTGAGTTCGAGGCCACCCTGTTCTTCAGAGTGAGCTCTAGGACAGCCAGGACTACACAGAGAAACTCTGTCTCAAAAAAGCCAAAGAAAAAAAAGAAAGAAAAAAAACCAAGAAAATTGTCTGATCAAATGCCAGCTTTTTCTAAGATAATTCTTTGATGCCATCTCTTACTCATTGCACCTTACAGCGGCAATATCTATCTGTCATTGAAAAACTCTATGTCAGGTAAAGAAGCATAAGAAAAAGCTCGCTAAATTGTAATTGACTAATATACTGTGGACATCAACGGGTTCTGGAGATGGAGCTAGACTTATGACTCAGTGCTATCTTTAATAGTAGCATTAGTTTGATGTCTACTGTAAGCAGACACTGGAATGGGAATTTATATGAAGAGCATCTAAGTAAAGGCCAATAGAAAAACATGAGAGTCAGAGAAGTATAAATAAACAAACGATGCACCTATCAAAACATTAGAGTTGGAAAAATAAAGCAAAGTCTCATGGAGAAAACTCTCGGAGAAAAAAATTATTAAAATGTATTTATTTGTAAACATTAGGTAAAGAAGCAAGGGTGCATGTGCAACCTTGCACATGTGGAGGTCAGAGGACAACTAAAAGTGTGTATTCTCTCTTCAACATGTGAGTGCCAAGGATTGAACTCAAGTAGGCAGAATTGATGGCAAGCACCTTTATCTCACTCTTCTTGGGAGAAAAATGTCAAATCCCAATATATATATATATATATATATATATACACACATATATATACATATTTACACACACACACACACATACACCCCACATGTAAAGTATGGAGTGTTTCCATTAGAGAGGATAAGAGTGCAGGCATTGTATGAATGCATTTCTTCAGCCGTGTGTGAGGTAATCATGAGACAATTAACACTCTGATTTAGTCCAATGAACAAATGAAACAGAAAAGCCAAGTAGAAATTTGCAAGGAATCTTAATTGAGATTGGAACTCAAATGACTTTGAATTATTTGATAGGTATGAGAGATAATCCTGCTGTAATAAATAGGTGACAAATCTTAACCTCTCTCTTTTTGAATGACAGTATCAATAAATGTTTCGCTATATATTTTCTGAAGGTCAGGTGGAACAGCATAAGTCAAATATTTCAAATAGTACCTAATGCTAGTGGGCATTCAATGGAAAGCTCAGCTTCCATTCTCTTGTATGACAAAATTGAAAAATGAATTTAAATATGTACACAAAACCTCTCTGAAAGACCCATGGCCATCAATTCTGCTGGTTATGTAAAAAAGGGGTCTTGAAATTTAGTATTTATGATACTTTTATGTACAAAAATAATTGCTGCAATTTGGGGACAAGGAGTGCTTTTGGGTAAATTATGAGTCTAGTTTGTTATGAATGACTATTAACACTTGGGAAGACAAAGATTTGAAAGAATAAATAAATACAAAAATTAATTGCAAATTACCTTGCCAATTAATTTTAAGAGCCCCAGAAGAGATGAGAAAGTAATATAGTGCCACCTGATGACTCTGGTCAGGTATGCTTTGAACAAGTTGTTCAATTTATTTGACAAAAGATCAAAAGAAGAGGAAAAATGTCTCACATGAGGACATTTTCAATACCCCTCCAGGAAGTCTACATCCAGGAACTCACCCTGAAAAATTACATGTGTTTTGTAGATCATTCACCACTATACATGAGTGTACGTGCCTGTAATCTCTACAGTTGAATTTTATGCAAAAGTAGAATCCTTCTTCATAAAAGTGGGGATGATATGATATAGTATTCATATTTCTGACAATCAAAAGAAATAAAATGAACTGTAGAAAGATACTCTATTATAAAAAAGATTGAAGGTAGACAAACATACTTTATTACTAAATAATTGAAATTACATGTTCTTTTAAGATTCTTCCAGATCCAAAGCAATTCATTGCATCATGTACTACAGATGAGTCCTTTGATAGAGTTAAGAGATTTTTCTCTAGTCCAATGTATGGCAAGTGACCTAGTTTTGTGAATGTGAACAACCCTGATCAAACACTATCTTGTGACAAAACTTTCTCGGTTATACGCAAAAATTATCAGAAATAGAACCTATACATCTATTTATTTACAGTATTGATTATTTTTGCATGTATCCTCTGTTTAAAATCCACAGAAAATATTCATACAAGTCTAATCTATATTAAATTAATTATTTTACTGTGGAGTCCTTGTACACAGTTAAAGATAAAACACATCCTAATCATAAAAGTATTGCTGCAAATGTTTACTGGAAAACATTCCAAATTCCTGGTTATAAAAAAAAATAATATGTAGGTGAAATGAATGAAGACAATAGGGCACATGGAGAAAACAGGATGTCAGAGTAACAGCTGTTGCATTTGATACTTAATTCAGCTACCTAGGATCATGTGACTTCACTCAAGACATTTAACTGCTATAACAGAAATAAAGTCTAGAATCATTTTTCTGTTATTGATAAGTGTGATTTCAAGAAACAATTTTAAAATCTTCATTACTCACAAGTAATATTTATGTACGATAAACTATATGAGCACAATATATCTTCTAATCCATAGTACTATGTTGATCTTTGAAAACATAAGCAAAGTAAAATGAAAGTCCAGAGAGTGTCTTTATTACAAATGCAGAATTGGACAGATGCTGTCTGACGCTGTCAGAACAAAGGAAAGAGCTGAGTATATTACAACTCTGTGAAAAACAGTCAGTATGATGTTCTCGTTCATGCCCCAGGCATGTCTATATTGGATGTACATCATAATGTAGACATGGTTGAAACTGAGATGGATTAGATTAAATGCTTGATTACAAAATGAAAACAAAAGCATAAAACTTCTTACCATAATGTCTTTTGCTTCCATTATGTAAGGCTGAAGTGCATTATAACATATAAAATATCTTAGAATCTAAATTATCTCATGTTCTGACCACGAGAAGACATAAGAAAGGGGGACTGCCAAGTTTAGGTAAGTTTTCTGCTGGGAAAGTATACAACATATATAGCTGACTCTGAGTTGGTGAAACTGGGCAGTTTGTCATTGGAAAATCGATCTTACCTAGAGACTGTGAAAAGGGGTTTGAGCTATAATTGCTATGTAGTGGGTGTTTATTTATAGTAGATGTAAACCTCTTTTGCCCAATTACTTTTATTTTACTTCCATCAAAACTTTATTCTCCAGGTGGCCATCTTCCCAGGTAATTGTCCCAGAAACATGTAATTAAATATATCTAGCAGTAGACAGTAAATATACTCAAGCTGCACCACCTTGCAGGGAGTTCCTACTCAGCCAAGCAGTGGTGGGCTAATGCAAACACTTGAATACCAAGTGGTGTTACTTCAGCTATAATAATTACCATGTTTGACAACCAGAATTAATAAATAATCAAAGCAAGTTCAACTTCAATTATCATTACAAATGTTTGTATTTAGTGTAAAAAAAACAATTGACATCTAATTAATGTGTTTGGATCTAAATGTGTTTAGACATTAATCAGATATCTTTAAAACATTACTGGAGTTATTTATTTAGGATAAGCATATGCATAAACATACTCTAATGGCAATACAACATCATTCACTTTTATAATGTTTAAAAGAACTGTGACCTTAGAATCTGTTCATTCATTTGTTCTCTAACATACATTGAACACTTTATTGAGATAATATATTTACATCATTTCTTCCTTCCCTTTATTCCCTTCAAATCCTGCCATGTACACTTCATTTCTCTCTTTGAAATCACAGTAACTTTTTCAATGACTGTTGTAGTATGCAAGTATGTATAAACATACATTCTCCTAAATATATGGTACTTAGTTTATACAATGTTACTTCTATGTATGTTTTCAGGGCTGATCATTTTTATTGGAGAATGAGTTGATATGCTCATCCTTGGGGAAGACTATTTCAATCATTCTTGGCATTCATTAGTTTTCTGTAGCTCTTTGCCTAGAGATGAGGCTTTGGCTTTGTCCCCTATCCATTATGGCATGTCTACTGTTGTCCTTGTCCAGTTCATCTTTATGCAGTCAGGTTGGGGATGCTATGGATGCAGCTTCTGACATTATTGGGAGTTATATTCTTACTTCCTGATACTGTGGATCTTCCAATTCTTTCACCTCTTCTGCAATGATACCTCAGCCTTAGGTAAGGGAGTTGATATTCAGATATATCTATAGGGGCTTGGCACTGCTACATTGCCTTTTGACTGAGTGTAGTAGTTTTCTGTAATGATATAAGCCTGTTGCAATGAGATGTTCCTAAATGAGTTTAGCCTTTTTTTGCCAAACAATTTCTGCCTGCTTTATATTACTTATATTAGAATGCTAAATTGAAGAGCCTTAGAAGTCTTACTAAGCAAAACCTTTCCCAGAGGCTTCAATTATTTCATTAGTTCTTGTCACGATGTATTATGGTATATGTTTATATGTTAACAATTTTCTGTAGAAAATATGTATGTAAACTCAATTCTAAAGATTGTTTTTTAAATTTTGGTGTGTCCAGTTTATGATAAGATTCTCCAGAAAATAATATCAACAGAGTCTATGAAAGCAAATGGAGTATCTCCAAGATATTTGTTAATAAACTTGCCCCCTTGAAGTGCATATTAATTCATGCAAATATTCTAATTTGATAATAGACAAATATCTCGTAAGAAGCATGACTTAGAGGAAAGAGTTCAACAGTGATATTAGGCATATCAACTATATGACAGGGCAGGCTCCATATT
>NW_021604646.1:2157606-2162459 GCF_004785775.1 Grammomys surdaster | reverse complement strand
TCCCTCTCTCCCAGTCCTCCTCCTCCTCCTCTCCTCCCCCTCCTCCTCCCATTCCCTCTCCCTCTCCCTTCCTCTCGTTTGCCCTCTCTTACTCCCTTTCCCCTTCCCTCTCTCTCTCCATCTTTATCTCCATCTTCTTCTTGTTGTTCTTCTGTCTGTGTGAGTGTGTGTATTTTCCTTTTGGATATGTACTTGGGAAAAGTAAAAGAAAATGGATCTGTATGGATAGGAATGCAGAGGAATCTTGGAGAACTTTGAGGAGTGGAAAGAATATTAAAAAAATTATTACATGAAATTCCCAAAGAATAAATATAAACTTTAAAATAAAGAAGCATGGATAAGCCTCATCTGTCTAGCATGAATTAATTGTATAATATATGTAATATAATTCATAGACTCTAATTTCTATGGAAAGGATTGCACTGAAGAGTAGGCACAGTAGCAATAAGCATGTGACTGAGTAATTAAATACAATGATACTTAACGTAGTCTGTAGCATGAAGTGAGCACTTCTAGTATGCAAATTATCTTTATATCTCTCTACATAAAAACGTGAAAACTCCTGACAAACAGATTGCAAATGCAGAAAATCTATGTCTGTCTCGAACACTGGTTTCAAAACCCTAACACTCATTCTGCTTTTGCTAGAGAGAAACAGAGCTCTGGGTACTGCTATTTCCATTTAGATTCTTCCAGTAATGTGGCTCAGGGGAGTAATTGCACTGACTCAGCACAAGTTGCTTGGCTGTGTTTACATGTGGCTTGAAGTTGCTTGAGTTTCAGTATCTCTGTCCTGCTCTCTGTCCCATGGGCATGGCCTGTTCCCTGACTCAGAGCTGTGGATATTTGGAAGGAGATAAAAATAGCCTGGTACAGAGGGGGGTTTTTTTTCTATCAAATAGAAGAAAGCACAGCTGAACCAGCTTCTGAAATTAGAAAGCAACCAAGTGCAAATGCTGATAATTCTATGGCTGCACAGGTCAAGGGCAAATCAGAACTCTTAAAGAAGAACATACACCAGAGTTTCCTTGAATGTTGCAAAGAATACATGTTGAGCCGGAAGACAATCTGCATGCTTAAGCTACTTGGAGTGAAAGGAAGTACAGAGTTTCACTTGTCAATGCCTTCTGATTGGTTGAGTTGCTTTGCCTTTATTTTTTCAGTTGCAAATTCTACGATCTTTCTTTATGATGTCAAGATTCTGATGGTCATACATTTCATCACATTTTCACCATGAGGCTAGATTGGGTCTGGTGATTTGATTCTATAAATAAGGCACTAAAAACCATGGCTAGGACTACTGAAACTCTATGGTAAACTATTCTGATTAAATATCTTCCACTTTATAACTGTTTCATTTAGATAGAAAGCCTTGGATATTTTTCTGAGCTGCAACATATACCAATGAAATGGGAGAAGTGTTCATCCAACAAACAGAAAGAAATGTGAGTTCTGAGTCCACCATCACGAAGCGAACTTTGGTTGATAAGAAAAAAAAAGTGATTTAAAACAGAAAGGTAGAATGCCAAAATTTGTGATGTATAACAAAAGAACACTTAGGAGAAATGTGCTAACATTTATTTATAGTTCTCAAAAATACACTTGATCAATAACTGAGGTTAAAAGTAAACCAGAAAAAAATTATCCCTAAATAAAGAACTATGGGTAACTATTGAGCAACTTACCCTTTTCAATCTGATCCCACTTACTGATTTTCAAAAAAAGAGGAGCCATCTCTAAAACATATATGTACAAACATAAAATTAATTTAGTAGATTGTATTTATATATTTATGTATATACATTATACATGTGTGTGTGTGAGAGTGTGTGTGTGTGTGAGTCTGTGTGTGTGTCTGTGTACATGTATATAACAATAATGAAGAAAGAGGTATCAATATGAGAGGAGAGGGAGTCATGAACGTTTTTAAGGTGAAAAGAAATAAGGTAAAGTGATGTAATACTTTTAAAATTAAAACATTTCTTAAAATAAATAATATATATAGTTCAATTAATTGAAATAAAACTAATAAAGAAAAAATCAAATAAACAGTGGAAAATAAAGAAAAAATTAGCAACTATACAAGTTTATTTTTTTAAAGGTAAGTTGAGAAACTCTAATCTGGATTTATAAAAGATACAAACAAGCACATAATACAATCACTGAAAGAAAGACTAACTTGCATGCTACATAAGTGGTAAAAAGTTGAAAAGATTAGTACTTGAAAAGTATAAATAACCACACTTCACTAAGAATAAAAATAAGTGGATTAGTAAAGACATAGAAGTAGTCTTTAAAATGAGGGTTTTGTTTTGAAACATGGTTCAATGGTACTCAAAATTATTTTCAGTCTGAGACTGTTAGGGCGTGTTCCAATCTTAGCACTTAGATGGTTGAAGTATAGATGTTTGTGGAGAGGAAGCAGTCAGTTTTATATAAACAACTCAAGACTAGCCTGAACTACACAATGAAAAATTATCTTTAAGGAATCATAACAAACAAATGAGATAGAATTGTTATTGTATGTTCTTCCCTGATGACACTGAAAAACTCTAGTAGGGTCTGTCTTGTACTATAATTCTTAAAAGTTAATTGACACTGTTTCTGTTTTACCTTGACAATAGCAACTTATAAAAAAGTTTATTTTGGGTTCTGATTGCAGAATTTTAGAGTCCATCAAAGTATAGAAGCAAGCAATTGGAGAAGGGGGATGAGAAAGTACATCTTCAACTGAAATCATGAAGCAAAGAGATCAAACTGGAAGTAGGAGGTTATCAATTCTCAACGATGTTCCCAGTGATCAGAGACATATGTCCTATAGAAAGTCTGTACCACCTCCCCAGACAGCATCAGCAATGGTGAAGTTAATGTTCAAATATCTGAACCTCTTTCAGATATTTCTCATTCAAAAACAAAATTAGGACAGAATCAGTACATTGATTATCCCAGAAATTCAAAAACCTATATGAAGTCCTTTTCCTTGAACTTCATTCAAGTTATTACTCCCTTCTTAAATGAAAATTCCAATGTCATGATTAGCTTACATACATTTAGTTTATTTTTTTACCAAAAAGTGCCAGGAAAATGCTGAAACATCACAAGATTTTGCCAAGGGTATTGTTTGATCTCCAAAAATGGATAATATGTCTAGACTGCTGAAGATATTTTTATATCTCCTTGAACTGGAAGAAGTAGATTTAGCATCTAACTAGAACCTTCACCCTTATTTATTAGTGTTCTTTGTGCTAGAATGGATACTGCAAGCTGAGAGTAATCATCGATACAGCTACAAACTCTATAAACTATAATGGTGACCTACCAGCATGACTGCATGATATGATGTTATAACAGTGGCATGAACATTCTGGGACTAACCAACCCTTCTCTAATTGGATTTAAGACTCGCTTCATGGGAATGAACACATGCCTGATGGATTTAAGACCCATTTCATGAGATGGAATCCCTGCCTGACACAGCTTAGGTATCTAAGAGCCACAGATTAGATAGGCCACAGGCCTAAGGAAAATCACATACTTTTACTCTGATATAGAAACTTACAAATAAAATGATGTTCAATGACATTCTGCTATAGGCATATATTATTTCTTTGCTCAGCCATAATCATAGAAACTTCTTTCATAGCAGATGTTAACTACTACATAAAACCATAACTTTTCAATGTGATGAGTATAGGAGAGATTGGAGCACTCAATCCTAATTTCTTTGTCTTCATTAAAGCTTCAAGTAAGGGCTCTGTAGCCTATGCCTGACAATGGCAGAAAGAATGTCAGTTTCAGAGGGAAAAGATGACTCCAAAGTAACTATCTTCCAAACACAATAGGCCTGAGGCACAAAGAAACATACAGAGACTGTGGATGAATGTGCAGGGTCTGCACAAGATCAAGACAGACAGGGTCCCAATACTAAGAAGATGAAGTTTACATGGGGCACCTACACATAAGCAAGAATCCATTTGCAATCAGCTACACACTAACTAAGAAAAAGGAATAACCCATTGGTGTCTCATTGGGTATTAAGTACACTTATGGAATGGTTCCCTGCCCAGTAGCATATCACCATTAGTGAATGATCACAAGGCATTTTTTAAGAATCTTGTCTCATTTTTCTTTGTTTAGACTTTTTTTTCTTACTGGTCTTTCGCTTATATCTTACGGTTTCTGATTTTATGTTTTATTGAGTTTTGTTTCTGTTTATTCTCTTTGTTTATTGTTTGCTGATTTCTTTTAAAATTTCTTCATAAACATATATATATATATAAACACACACACACATATATATTTATACACATAATTTATATAATTTTAAATGAATAAAATAAGAGGTTGTGTGTGTTTTCTGTGAGCATTACAGGCAAATTTCCTGTAATTTAGAAAGCATTAGAAGACTTCTCTTTCAGTCCTGTTTGCCAAAACTGAAACCCATAGTGCTTTCGAGCTTGTCTGAGTTTAGATTATGGGACACAAGAAAATGAGGGAGAATATGTCAATGATACTTAAATTCTCTTCTTCTCAACATATCTGGCATACTTTTTTTTATCAAAAGATGTATTTTGTATAGCTTTTAAAACTACACTCAATCATGCAAAGAAAATCATATTTTTTACTAAAATGTAAATATGTCTCAAACTTCAAGCATTTCCCGATATATTTGTCTATTTTCTTTTGTGTTAAAATGGAGAAACAATTATTATGTCTACAGCCCAAAACACCTTTAAGCATTGTCATGTTTACATCTGATTTTTAAAAATAATAGGCAGAACTCAGGGTGTCCTGAGGAAGAGAAGAAGGGGGGGAAGAAGGAGGAGGAGGAGGAGGAGGAGGAGGAGGAGGAG
>NW_021604646.1:2087475-2157506 GCF_004785775.1 Grammomys surdaster | reverse complement strand
CCAGAGAGATCAAGGACACCACGAGAACACGGCCCACAGAATCAACTGATTCAGAGTCAAGTAAGCTCGCAGATATCAGGGAGCCTGTATGGTTTTGATCTCAGTCCTAGGCATATATCTTATGGTTGTGTGGCTCATTTTTCTTGTAGGACTCCTAACAGTGTAGCTGAGGGCTGCCCCTGACTCTTTCGTCTGTGATTGGCACCCTTTTCTCCTAGGTTGCTCTTGCATCTTTGTGAAAATATGAGCCTGGTGTCATATTTGGTAGATGTCCCTGTAAGGCCTGCTCTTCTCTGGGAGGAAGTGAAGGGTTAGGTGGATTTGCGGAAAGGAGAGGTATTGAGGAGAGACTGGGAGTAGGGGAGGGATGGGAAACTGCAGTCTGGATGGAATAGTTGAGGGAAGACTGAACACAAAGGAAAAATACACATTCTTATATCAACCAGAGAAGCAGGTAGACTGTGTTTCTTTACCTCCCCTTCCATTCATTAAATTCAAACTTTACAGTCTTATCTCCAGTAAGGTGGTAAACCTGCTGTGTCTCTCCTCATTCTCTACCTCCATTCCAAGGAGACTAAGTACATCCTGGTGGAATACTGTGCTTTCCTCCCTCCTGTAGATACTCTCAGTCATTTCTCCAAGGTATTACCATTCCTAATTTTCATCTACCACCACCTAGAAAAAAATTTTATCTTCAAACCCACTCTGACAAGTGGTTGGTATTTCCAATGTTGAACAAAAGTAACACATATAGACATCATCTTCAGAGAGTAATCACTTTTTCTCAAAGCCTGGTTATCCTTAGATATGACCTTATAGCTTGTTCCTAATCTTAGCTTCCTTTTTCCTGGATCAAAAACCTCAAAGTAAAACCTGATACAATAAATCCAATAGAACAGAAAGTGTGGAAGAGCTGTGAACTCACTGGCACAGGATAAAACTTCCTAAACAGAACACTAATAGCTCAGGTACTAAGATCAACAATGAATAAATGATACCTCATAAAACTGAAAAGCTTCTATAAGGAATAGAACACTATCAAAAGAACAAAACAGCAGCCTACATAATGGGAAATATCTTTATCCACTTTGCATCTGACAGAGAACTGGTATCTAAAATATATAAAGAAATCAAGGAATTAGACATCAGCAAACCAAATAACCCAATTAAAAATGGAGTACAGAGCTAAACAGAACATTCTGAACACTGGACACTAATGGCTGCAAAGCACTGGAAGAATCCTCAATGTCCTTAGTCATCAGGTAAATGTAAATTAAAGGACTCTCTTATTCTACCTTATACCGTCAGTATGCCTAAGATATAAAACTCAAGGGATAGCTCATGCTAGAAAAGATGCGGAGTAAGGCAACACTCCTCCATTGGTGATGTTAGTGCAAGCTTGTTCAATGACACTGAATATCAATTTTATAACTGGATGGAAAATTGATAATAGTTCTATTACCAATAATAGACTATAATAGATCTAGGCCTTAAGCCCAGCTATTATATACCCTGAACATATACCCAAAAGGTGCTTCACCATACCACAAGGACACTTCCCCAACTATATTCATAGCAGCCAGACTATCATTCATAATAGCCAGAAATTGGGAGCAATTTAGATGTCCCTCAATTGAAGAATGGATAAAGTAAGTGTGGTGCATTTACACAATGGAATATTTCTCAGCTACTAAAAATAATGATATCAAGTAATATGCAAGCAGATCAATGGGACTAGGAAAGATCATTCTGAGTGAAGTAACCCAGATTCAGAAAGATAAACATGATATGTACTCACTGATAGGTGGATATTAGTCATAAAATATAGGATGACAATGTTACAATCCAGAGACCCAAATAAGCTAATGAATAAGAACGGCTCTCATCTTCATTTCTAAGCTACTACCTTGTCCTTGAGTCATTGAACAGTTACTGTCTATTAGTTTGCTCCTGTTCCTTCCTTGGATAGGTCCATTCTTTGGGTTAGTTTGGAAATTCCCACGAATGTTACTATTTTCTTGATTTCATTCTCAGCAGGTTTTTTATTGGTGAGTGGAAAACTCACTGAATTTTAGATGCTGTTTTTATGAACTTTGCTAGAAAATGATGTTTCAGTTCTAAGAGTTGTTTTTGATGGAGTCTTTAGTGTCTCTTAAACACAAGACAATGATAACACATGTGTTCTTTTTTATTAGAAATAGATATTTTTAAATATCATCACAATTTTCATCATCATCACCATCATCATCCCCAACTCCTGATTTTTAAATGTTTTTCCATTCATGACCATTTCTCACTCATGTAATGTTTACATGACCCTGTATATACAAGTATTCAAATCAATTATTTACTGTTGATATTAAAAGACACACACACACAATCACTAATGTAAATTGGAATCCTAGAAGTATGTACTCATTATTTCTGAAAATGTTGCATGATAACAAACTGTGCTGCCTACTAGTGTCAAGAAACATATGTGTACTTTTAAAAATCTCACAATAGTGAAATATTATATTTTACAGTAAATACCTTAACAATTTTTTGTCTGTGTACTTATTTGGTTTTGCCAGAAAATACAGATTAAAAATGGAAAATACCAGACCACAAAACCTTTAATGAATGTTTCTTACTTGGAAATTTATGATACAGGGTATTTTTACTCAGAAGAGATTTGGCATAGCCACTTAACGAAAGTCACCTCTCTGTATCACGATACTGAGTTTTAACTCAATAATAATATTCCCCAGCTGCTTCGAGTAGAAAAAAGTAAAATCATCAAAATCAATATGAGCCTATTTTTATAGAAAACCATACTTAATAAATAGTACTCTCTTCATATTTCAGGTCCAGAACACAGAAATGCTTCATTCTATTGAGAGTCACTCACTCATATTATCCCCCCTCCTCTCTCTTTCTCTCTCTGTCTCTTTCTGTTTCTGTATTTGTCTCTCTTTCTTTTTCTCTTTCCCCTTCCCTTTCCCCTTCCCTTTCCCTTTCCATCTTTCTCTCTCTACATTTGTATGTGTTCCCCCTTGCTTCCTGACAAGATGCATTAAGGCTGATATAATTTTAAGAATAGTGAAATTAACAGCCTTGGCAAACAAATAGGAAATAAGACATATCTGTATTGTTTGTCTTTCAGGTGAGAATTAAAATAGATGTATTAGTTCAGGGTAGAGTGAGGTAGAGAGAAGGTAGAAATCAAGTGTCTGACAACCAAAGTTATATAATTTGTTGTTACTAAAATCCAGTACAGTTTGGATATCTTGTTATTTGCAATTGTTGTGTTCTGATTTATACAGTCGTTTTTACAGAGTACTCATATGTGGATCCTGGGGAATTGAAGATGATATCTAGCTTAGGAACACTGCCTGCAGTGAAATATGTACAAAGGCAATGAAGAAATTGTCAGAACATCCAAAAGATGCATATATTTTTGCATCAAAGTATAGGGGCTAGTAATGGAAAACAGAAGAAAATAATGATAACGAAGTAACAATGAAACCCTTTATGAAATTCACTACACACAGAAACAAAGTATTACATCATTTATGCATGTGACAAAAGAGATTTACATTTTTATTTTAAAAGTAGAAATAATTGATTGCATGTGAGTACACATTAAATAATTTAATCATTTACTAAGTAGATTATAAGAGTAGTACAGGGAGAAAATAATCCCACATGAGAAAAATCATTAATTAAATTTTGAAGAATAAATTAAATTTATATGTTTTTCAGAAGTATATTTATAGCATTCTGCTTTGTCCTTTCAAAATCATTAAAAGATGAAGGCATTTTTCTGCATTTCTATTTACTGTGAGGATGAAAAGCTAGATTATTATGTATGGATTTTAGTGAAGGTATACTGGAAAAGTGGTTTTATTTAATCCACTGAGTCTCTATGATTTTCTAGGAGGGATAAGAATATCTACCCATCTGGTCCCTGGGAATGATTTCAGGATTGCTCAGTAGGAGACTGAAGATTATTTATTTCTGGGGCTTGCTTACTAGAGATCAGTGGAGGAAATGAGAAAAGAAATCTAGGCTTCATTATCTTAGATTCATACTGATGTGTGCAAACCAGGACATAGCCATGCCCAAGGAGATGAAGTAAGAGTAACACATGGAAAGGGGCTATCTGTCGATTTCAATGGATTAAAAACAAGAACTTCAACAAGCCAGGAACTATCCTAGAAATTATTTTTTGGAAATAAATAATTTGGTTTAACCAGGGTGGGGAGCACACTTAGGAGCTTGTCTCAAGTCTCAAGATGGACTTTGAACCTTTGAAGGGTATTGAGACTTTTATATACATGTATGTAACAACAGTTAAATGTAAAATAGAGGACTTGGATTTCAAACAAAACCATGACAGATTTATGGGAGAACTTGGAGTAAATGCGAAATTATGGGATTTATTATAATATCAAAAGATTTTTTAAAGTGCATGATATGGACTCTTTTTTTTTTTTTCCTGAGACAGGGTTTTTCTGTATAGCCTTGGCTGTCCTGGAACTCACTCTGTAGACCAGGCTGTCCCCAAACCCAGAAATCCTCCTGCCTCTGCCTCCCAAGAGCTGGGATTAAAGACTTTTGCCACCACTGCCCAGCTGCATGATAGACTCTTAAGTACAGAATCATAAATACTCCTCTAATAACCATGACTTCATTGGCACTGAGCAGCTAACTAGGTTTCCAGTATCAGAAATGGTTTCTCCTGGTTTAACTAATGGTGGAAATCTAATTAGAATGCCATTTATTATGGCCAAAATATGAGTGTCACTTTTATTCCCCTATTGTTCCATGCTGGTCATTGCTGTGCTTTATTAATATAATAGCTGGGTAGGATTGTTGATTGCCTTTGTGCTTGGATGTTTACATGTCTTCTGATACCATGAATGATAGCACTTGGAGAGAATACATTCAAGACAGTTCTTGCTGCAGATTTGCTGATTTGTGATTTTTAGGTACATGGTATCAGAGGTACTGATGTTCCATTTCTGGGGGGTTACAGGCGACAACAGCAATAAGCTGTACATTTGGAGAGCCTTTTGGACAACCCTGACTAAAAGAGGCTTGTTTTCAATTGAGGTTTCTATTAGGTGGTCTTTGACTCTTGGAAGGAACAGATGAGAAAAGTTTAATGATGCTGTGTATGAATCTTTATACAAAATTTTTCATGTATTGTAGTTTTATGGAAATAATTCATATTAGGATTCCTTGTGGTATTTTTTTCAGATTCCCTTTTGTTATTTAATCCATCTCACTCTTTCTTCTGACTTCCACTCCTTGCCTTCTTTTGTCGTGTCCCCAATTACATCACTTTATCTAGCTAGGTTTCTTTACCCTCTCCTACCTTCTTCTATATTTATCTTCCTTCCACTCTCTAATATGCAGCTTCAGTAGATAACCAGATATTTGAGTACATAAAAACTTTATTTTCTTTATCTGAAATCCTCTGCACTTGACCTATCCATGAACTAGAAAGGCAAACCAGATACATTGAAGGAATTTACACAACAAATCTAACAGATTAACAGACATGAATTTGTTTGCCTTACATTCCATGGGTCAGAAGAAATCAATAAAATAACTTACAAACTATCAATAATACAATATAGATTTAGAAAAAACAGCTATAATTCTTCCTAAGACTTATGGATATCCTTTACTACTGGAAATGTATATTGGTCTATACTGAAGGACAATATTTAAACATCTAGTGCTACTAATGACATTTATCTAGATGATTTTTAAAGTAATTGATCTTACATATTTTAAGGATTTTTATAGAAATCTATGAAAGAATTGCTTTAAAGATGATGATGAGCAACACTCCTGCACAGGCTACTGGAATTTGCTAGAATCTGAAGGAGAATAAACCAGGGGTAATTGGAGTGCAACTATCCTATGTGGTAGGGAATGGAAGAAAATACTAGTTTATAAAACAGAAAAGAAATTGGAAACTGTGGAAAGAAGAAGGGAAGAGTAATATGGTTATTAGAATCTATTCCAGAGTGCTCAACCACAGCTTGGGAGTGCTCTGCTCTCAGTGTGAGAGGACTGAACTACTGGCTAAAGAAGGAAGGAACTCTAAAATGTTCTGCTCCACTATTAGTTTCATGTTATTTACAAAGTAGCAAGAAACATCTGATGAGAAAAAAAAGGTGATGTTATGTTTGAAAAGAAATTGTGTGTCTTTGTGTTTGCTTGTGTGTGTTTATTTGTGTGTGTGTGTGTGTGAACTTAAGTGTGCGATATCTGTCTTTCATGTCAAGTGATTTATCCCTCTAAGTCATATCACCAGTCCAAGATGCCATTTTAAAAATGACAATCAGTTTGGTGGCTAGGCAGTTATACAGGCCAGAGTTTATTCATGCACAGTGCGCAAAATCTACTGGTATATCAAACTACTGTATTCACTGAGTCTTGACCTGCCAAATTTGTTTCACTCAAAGAGAAAACATTTGAGTCAATACTGCTCAGTGTTACATTGGGTTGAAATCTTGTCGAAGACCTAGACTAGGGAGACTAGCACATAGGGAATGAGACCAACAGTGGAAAGTCTAAGGCACATCAGGGAAAGCTTTCTGGTAGCAGAGATAGATAGATAGGTAGATAGATAGATAGATAGATAGATAGATAGATAGATAGATAGATAGATAGATAGTTAAATATATGAATAAATAACTGAAACACTTTTAATGTCAGAATGCATGATGTATAGTTCATGATATATGCTCTCCAGGTATTGAGCAAACTGGGATTATGATAACAAACACTGATCTCCCATCAGGGAACACCAAGCCAAGCAGCAGTAGAAGAAAACACAAGGTGGCCTAGAGTCAGGAATGGTACTTGCACTTAGTCAGGGAAGTGATGGCAAACAAATAGTACAAAGCTGTGCCTATGAATGTGACCACATAAAGACAGACTTTGTTTACTACCTAATTGTACTATTTGTAGGCCATTTGTCCTATGTTTTTCTCCTAAGCTTTTCAGCTGTACCTCAGGGCACAGTTTTCTTGTGTCCTGAGCCTTCCCTGGCTGCCTGTAACAAGTGAGGAAACTGTTTTACATTGAACAATTGTGTTTCTTTAGTTTGTTTTCTGTCTCTTTTTTCTGCTGTGTTTAGCTGAGCTGCTTTATTGCTTTTCCCTTAAGGATTTATTCTCATATTTACTTTTCCCTCATCTAACATTTCTCTTTTACTGTTCTATTAACTGCTACTCTAGTTCAGTTTATTTTCTTTCCTTTTTTTTTCCTTATTAACTAACACCAAAGAACGGAGCACACAAACACTGTTATTTTATTTCCTAAGAAGACATTGGAGGAGGGAGAATTCTTCTGTAATTAATTAATACTTTATTGTCATATTAGGTTCAGTCATCACTCACAGTTGTTTCTATCGTTAATATTATAATCACAGAGTTATTTAGGATCTTGTTGGCCAAGCCCAGTTCATGTGTGAATAGAGGTTATCTAATGTGGGATTACTTCCAGTAGAGTTAACATAAATGACATCTTAACCCTTGTACATCATACCCAAACTCAATCATTGCAAGCACTTTAAAATGTTATAGATGATTTAAAAATTTAATAAATAAAATAATCATGTATGCATGCATAATCTAGAATGCAAGAATGTACAAAATAACAAAACATGATTCTTCTAATATTACCAACCCCGCAGTAATGATGTCTTATATTATTGAATCACACATAGTCTGAGGAAAATTAAAATAATGACAATAAGACATTTCAAAATAATCAATGCAGACACTTCTTGGGCAAAAAGAGCTTAAGATTATAGAAACAGGAAGTAAAAACAGATAATCCATTACTAGGGTAATATGGAGATATACCACTCATATTTGTATCTGTGTGTTCATAGTCCCTGAATCTTGGCTATAGGAAAAACAGGACTATATATTAAATACTGATTCAGGGTATATTTAGCCTCTGGAGAATCTTATCAGAGATCTCTATCCCATTTACTGCCACTAGTTTGGCTCTATAATTGTGTCCTCACAAGATTATCCCATCAAATACAAACAAATATACCTAACCCAGACCCAAAAGGATGTGTATGCCATGTATTCATTTATAAGTGGATATTAGCCATAAAGTACAGGATACCCTTGCTAATACTCCACAGATACAAAGAAGCTAAAGAAGAAGGAAGATTCAAGCAAGTATGTTTGAATCACACTTGGAATGGAAATAAAATAGACCTAAGGTAGATTGATGAAGGTATTTGGTTCGACAAAGGGATGGAAAAATAAATGTGGGGTGGTCAGGATCAGATGTGGGAAGTGACAAGAGAGAGGGCTACAGGACCAAGATAATGAATGACAATCTGCAGCTGGCAGGGTTGAGGGACAGGAATCATCTCCAGGATATAACAGAGACCTAAAATGATAAAGCTACAAGAATCAATCGGATGACTTTAGCTGGGACCCAAAGCACTGGGGATATAGAACCTGAAGAGGCAACCTTAAACCCCAGTGGAGGCATAGAGACACCAACACACCTGCAAATTTTTCAATTCAAAATGTATCCTGTCTATAATAAATACAGAGACAGAGTTAGAGTGGTGACTGAGGAATAGCAAACCAGAAAAGAGCCCAAATTGTGACCGATCTCATTGGCAAGCACCAATATCTGACACTATTAATAATACTCTGTTATGTTTGCAGACAAGAGTCTAACATAATTGTCCTCTGAGAAGCTCCACCCAGCAACTGATTGAAACAGATACAAGGACTGACAGCCAAATATTAGAGGGAGCTTGGGAACTCCTATGGGAGAGTTGGGGGAATGATTGAGAGCCCCCAAAGGGATAGGAACTCCAAAGGAAGACCAACAGTAAACTGGCCTGGATCCTTAGGGACTCCCAGATACTGAACCATCAACGAAAGAGCATACATGGACTGGACCTAGCCCCTTTTCCATGACACATATGTAGCAGATATGCAGCTTGATCTTCATGTGAGTCCCCTAATAACTGAAGCTGGGTCAGAGCTATCCTT
The DNA here is from genome assembly GCF_004785775.1 of Grammomys surdaster. Lineage (NCBI taxonomy): Eukaryota > Metazoa > Chordata > Mammalia > Rodentia > Muridae > Grammomys > Grammomys surdaster. The sequence continues at coordinate 2,148,468 of NW_021604646.1, read as the reverse complement.
AAAGCTGTTGCCTGTCTGTAGAATCCATTCCTCTAGCTGAGCTGCCTTCTCTGCTCTTAGTAGGAGACGATGTTCCTAGACGTTCAGAGACTTGATATGTCAGAGTGGGGGGGACACTGGTGGGGAGAGCCTCTACCCTCTCTAAAGAGAAGGTGAAGGAGAATAGGGGAGGACTATATGATGGGGGAAAAGGAGGGAATGGAGATCTAGATGAGAAGTCAATAAATAAATAAATAAATAAATAAGGCAAATATTGGGACACAGAATTATGATGTTTGCTACTTACTGAATGCCAACTATTGTGATAAATATTAATATATTTATTTACTATAAATGCACAGAATATATATCATTCTAAAATAAGTAAATAAATAAATAAATAAATAAATAAATAAATAAATAGTCATTCCCAGCACAGATTCAACATGGGCTTTCTGATACAGTTTCTTTAGGATGGTAAGGAACTTATTAAAACCTGTGAGTTCCATAAGTGTGAGCCCATAGCAACACTTTTGGACAATTGAGTTATTTGTTTGAAAACAATATTGCATGGAATATGATAAATATGGATGTGGTAATTTCTAAATCCATAGATTGCAATTTTAAAATAAAGATTACATTCAGGAAAAGAAACTACATACCCATAATATAAATCTACTTCAATGACAGTAAAATAACACCCTTTCTATACTGAAAGTGTTCCAATGTTGGAAAATGTTCAAGCAGTCCATTTATCCCAGGGATTGGTACAATATTGAGAGATAAGTGTTAGTCTCTAGGGTGCCAGATTTGACACTTAGCTACCATATCCAGATCAGCCTTGATGAGCGGAAGTACATGTTGTTTAGCCCATGCGTAACTACCTTCCCTGAAATAAAGGTCATTTTGCTCATGGGCCCACCAGGCAATGATATGGATGATTTAACAAAGACATTACCTACCATCAGAGAATAAGCCTTTGTCTTAGTTAGGGTTTCCATTGCTGTGAAGAGATACCATGTTCAAAGCAACTCTTATAAAGGACAACATTAATTAGGTTTGGCTTACAGGTTCAGAGGTTCAGTTCATTATCATTATGGCAGGAAACATGGCAGATTCCAAGAAATCATGGTCCTGGAGGAGATGAGAGTTCTATATCTTCATCCAAAGGAAGCCAGGACCAGACTGTGATCTAGGCAGCTAGTAAGGTGGCCTCAAAGCCCCTCCTCACAGTGACATACTTCCCCCACAAGGCCACAACTACTGCAACAAGCCAACAACATGTGATAGTGCCATCCCCTGGGACATGCATATTCAAACTACCACAGTCATCCTTTATGCTTGATGAAATACCTGTCCAGAGATATCAGTAAATAAAAGTTCACATATAAAAGGTATGTCTTTTATATGTGAACTTTGTATTATGTATTACCTTTGCCCATTTGGAGATATTTACCTGCATACCACTTCTCAAATGTCTCTTTCTTACCAATTTTCTAATCATATACTTTCCAAGTCTGTGACCATCCAACCAAGTCACTGACTACAACACACTAATTGACATTTTTGCCAGTAAATGAAATACACAGATGTAAATTGCTGTCTAAAGTTCTGCCTACTGTGAATATTTTCTTTTGCCATACCCTTTGTGTTGTACAAGAATGAATCTGTCATGCAATGGATTTAATTACTGGTGATCTTTGCCTAGATGGCAAAACTGTCTGTCTACTAAGGCCTACCATTGTCTTTCTCTGTCTATTGACCAGAAGATATACCTGATGAGACCATCAGTACATGATGATAGCAGAAGTTGTTATCGCAAGATTAGGAATCATGGGAAGTTGGCCAACTTTTGCATGTAACATTCTTGTCACTTCCGGACAAGCTCAGATCCAATACATGCTACTTATATTTAAAGAGAAATTATTGTTCTTGTACAAATGTGTGCCTTTGTAGATCAGAAAAACCCAAGGTCATGTTGGGCAGCTAAGTTTTCATGGTAAAAATAAGTAACTTGGTGGCCCAGTATCATATATGTAGTTTCAAGAAAATCTCAATAGCAGCCCAAGAGATGTATTTCATAGAAACAATGCTTTCAAATAAGGTCAGGGCTGTGCTCAAAACTCCAAGTCGTCCACTGTGATTCACCTATGGGGAAGGTAGAAATTCTCCAAAGAATATTCTTATCTGATGTTGATAATCTGAGTAATATTTGGCCTGTTGAATCTTATGATTCACTTTAGAGTATAAGCTCTACCTTTGGAAGAGGTTTCTGTTCCAGGACCCACTAAATAATAGAAGCTTTCTAAGTCACTTAATGTGTAGGTGATAATAACCCACTCAAGGGAAGAGTGAGCTGCCTCTAAAATCTAAATAATTCCACTCAGACTGTGTTTCTTTGTTGGTGGGAAGAGGAACCAAGTATAGTAACTAAGTCTTCACATAAGAAGCAATATCCCTACATATTTCACAGGTCTGGACTCACAGAAAGACTTATGTTTCTTGGATTTTTATAGAATTTATTTCTCACCTTTTAATGAACATATATTTTAGCATCAATTGATTTATCTATTTCATCTGCTCCAATGAGTTTAATGACATAAATATATTTGGAACAATTTGGTGCCTTGTGGAAAAGATCAGTGATCAAGACCCTTGCAAACTCAGGAAATGGGTCTGTACAATTATGAGGTACAATACTAAGAGTATTCAGATAGCCTAACTAGCTGAAAGCAAAATTCTTTTTATAAAAGTTATGAATAAGTACAGAGAACATTTGCAAGATCAATGGAAATATAACAGGTACCAAGGGATAATTTAGTCTACTCAAGTAAATAAACCACATCTGGTATAGCAGATGCAATTGGAGTCCCTACTTGATTAACTTTGTGGTAATCAGTCTTCGTTCTTTCTAATCCAACCATCTTTAGACCCAAATACAGGGAGTTGTGGTTGGAAACACCTTTACTTCATTGGTGATTCCTTGATGGTGACATTAATTTATTTAATCATTTTGGGGACATAAATTAGTTTTTTTTAGTTTGGTTTTTGTTTCTGTAGAGTCATCTCTGGTGGATTCTATTTTGCATTTCCATACATTATAGCCTTTACTCCATAGTTCAGGGACCAAATAATAATTCTGCAACTTCTAAATATATCTGTACTAATTAATCATTCTGAGACTGTTGAAGTAACCACAGGATGAGTTTAGAGATCCACTGACCCAATACAAGTCATACTTTGGTTAAAACATCATTAATCTTTTCAACTCCATGACCTCCTACTTTAGTAGATATCAAACAATGCTATTTGAGGTTTCTTGAAATCAATGTCATTTTAGATCCACTATCTAACAGGCCATAAAAAATATAATTAGTTATTTTTCCTTAACATCTGCTCATTCTAACAAATGATAAGTCCGTATGTCCTTTTGAGAACAGATTAAGTTAATTGTAAAATTTTTTATACTGTAGCAAGGTACTTCCTAAGGGTAAATATTTTCCCCTTCATTTAAGAGAATCTGAGTTTATTTACAAGCTCAAATCTAGAAAGTGGTTAACAGCCCATGATTCTCTATACTATTATTAAATGTAGCTCTTCAATAGTATGTTCAGGAATATTGCTGCCTATGCTGATAAAGGAAGAATAAATTAGTAGGTTTTGCATCTGTTTCCAATCTGGGAATGGCATGATTAACTAACCAGTGTCAAGGGTTTACATACATCAGATCTTTATCAATATTGCTTTCCTTGTACTCTCTGTTATGATAACTATTTTCATGTTGTTTATTGATTCAGTACTTTCAATTGGCTCTGGCTATTACTGATTCCAATCAGACATTTTGCATTTCAGTTTCCAGTTGACTGTGACTATGTTTACAGATGAAGATGGGTGGACACTGAGGTAGCATCCAGAACTTGGTTTGCAGATATTTAAGAAAATAGGATTGCTTGTTTCATACACATGCAGACATAATTGTTTGAGAAAAGGGGAGAGAAATCCATGCTTTAAGGAGTAGGGTAGGAATACACTCAATACAAAATAAATCCATCAGTAAAAGAGATCAATGCCTTCAGCCTCCCATGTATCTCCATGCCAAGTTACAAGATTTTAACCTTTATCAAAAGTACAACTAGAAGAACTGTAACAACTAATGCTATTGAAGCTGCAATACAAAGTCACGTAATTTAGAAAAACCCAGACACAGACTGATTTATTGCTGAATTTTACTGAATCTTAAAAAAATTAGCACTAAACCTCCTTAAATTGTACAATCAAGTATAAAATGAAGAGACACTATTAAACTGTTTCTACAATGTCAGCATTATGTTAGTTACAAAATCAATAATGAAAAAACAGCAAAGGAAAGGAAAGAAAAAAATGAAAGACAAAAAGTTAGCAGGTGCACAAATTCTCAAAAGTTTGTAAGCTAATTATTAGAGCATGTTACAAAAACGTGTCATGATCAAGTTGACTTCTTCTGTGATTCAAGGGTAGTTCAGCATTTTAAAATATTATGGTCAATAAAGTAATCATTTAAGCAGATTGGAGTTTGACAACCTTTCATTATAAAACATCAAACAAATTATGAATAGAAGAAACACAGTTTAACATATTAAATATTAAATACCAAACAACTACATCTAATATTATAACAAATGAGTAAATGCAACATAGTTCACCTAAATTTATGTATGAGACAAGAGAACCTGTTTTATATGTTGTGTAAATACTTAAGTGGAGCAGAGTCAATAATGTATGCAATATAAATAGGAAAATGAGGATATTGAATTATACCTATTTGCAGATAATATAATATTATATAAAAGAGACACAAATACTTTTACAGAAAACACTTAGAAATGACAAACACTTTATTTTATTTTATTTTATTTTATTTTATTTTATTTTTGGTTTTTCGAGACAGGGTTTCTCTGTGTAGCTCTGGCCGTCCTGGAACTCACTCTGTAGACCAGGCTGGCCTCGAACTCAGAAATCCGCCTGCCTCTGCCTCCCAAGTGCTGGGATTAAAGGCGTGCGCCACCACCGCCCGGCGACAAACACTTTAATAGGCCACAAAACTAACAGACAGCAATCACTGGCTTTCTGATAAACCAATTATACACATACTGAGAATTAAATCAGGAAATCAGTTACTTACAACAGCTTCTGGAATATAAAATATCTAAAACTAACTCTAAAATGTCATTGAGAGTTTCTTATGATAAAACACTTAAGATATAAAAGCTTTAAAGGATGGAAATATATTATCAAAGCCAACATAAAAATTCAGTAAAACCTATATTAACTATATTAATGTTCTATCAATATAACAATCACATTCACAAAGCAAAACTGTTCTATGGATGGACAAAAAACAGTGAATAGCAAAATTATATAAAAATTAAACAATCTGAAGATAATACCCTCATGTTATACTACAGACCCATTATAACAAAACAGCATGGCACTATTTCAAAACCATTAATCTATATCAAGAAAATACCCCCAAAATAAAACCACTTAGATATAGTCACTTGAATTTTAACAAATAACCTAATGACTTATATTTTTAAATATTAGGGAAAAAAGATAGAACCTTCAACATATGGATCTGTGAAAACTGGATATCTTCATTTTCAAGCATGAAAATAATTCCCCATTCTCATCTTTTATAAAGTCAATGTGAATTATATTAAAGGTCTTACTGTAAAACTTGAAACACTTAAGTGATCAGAATAAGAATAGCACTTCAGTATGCATGCACAGGCAAGAACTTTCTGAAAAATACAATAGCAAACAGCAAGAAAAACAACAAAACAAATAAACAAACAAAGAAACAAAACAACTGCAGAACAGGAAAGAACTGAGGGGAACGATATCCTGAAACATGGGAGGAAATGTTTGCCTGTTAAACATCTAACAGAAGATAAGTAACTGGAAGATAAAGAACTTAAAATAAAAACATTTAAATGCCTCAAAACATAAACACTCTAATCAATAAATGGAGTGCTTCCAAAAACAGAATGTCCAGAGAGATGAAGTAAAGATAACAAGTAAATACATAAACAATGTTCAAAATCTTTAGTTATCAGAAAAGTGCAGATTAAAGTTACAATAAAATTCTCAAATGTCTAGCATCATAACTGCAAAAATAAAACAAACAACAACTAAAACAAACAACAGTAATAAACCATTGGTAGTAGCAACATATATTAATTCATTGCTATATAAATCAGTAAGGAGGTTCTACAATGGGACTCAGCCTACCATTTCTTAGTACATATCTGGGGACACTAAACAAAAATATCACAGGCAAAGCTATTCCAGGTAGTTAACGATAGAAAATTCTGATTCAGGTATCCATTATAGATGATTTAATAACAAATTAAGTTTATATAAACCATGACATTTTATTCAAAACTAAAGAATGAAAACTTGTAGTTTATAGAATACAGGTGTAACTGGAGATTCTCATTCTACATAAGGTAAGTCAGACTCATAAAGATAAATAAGACATTTCCTTTCATTTGTTAGTACAAGATTTTATAAGGGAACCTAAAAGCATAAATATCTGATATAAAATACAAGCAGATGTAGAGAAATAAAAGATCTGTCAGAATTTACATGTAGTTGACCATATTATAAAAGATAAATAAAGGTATGGGACATTATATACTTGAATGAAAATTTTCACCTGAGCCTCATTAGTATACACACTGATGGCATGTCAGAAAAAAATTAAAATGCCATTCTGCATGTACTGCTATATCCCATTGCTTTAATCAACCAACATTTTATTTGTTTGGCTATACATTGTTTTGCACACTCAATGTTTATACTAGATAAGAAATTAAAACCAAGTAGTATACCAGCCAAATGTCAGCCTCTTAAAAGAACTATATGTGTAAAGCAACATTTCTTTCTAGACATTACTAGGTACACTTTAATTAAATTATTCATATTAAATAATATTATTTAAAACATGTTGGCAAAAGCAAAACTGAATTTTACCTACAAATACATGCATTAAAATTATTAAAATATTTCACAAACTTAAAATTCCTTAAAATATTCTGGAGGTGGTACTTCTGTGCAGCCACTTGCATATGTAGGGTTACATGGATGTACCAAAAGTCATACATATGTTTGTTGCAGGAAATTTTAAAAAATAACCACGCCAGGCAGTGGTGGCACACACCTTTAATCCCAGCACTTGGGAGGCAGAGGCAGGCAGAGGCAGGCAGATTTCTGAGTTCGAGGCCAGCCTGGTCTACAGAGTGAGTTCCAGGACAGCCAGTGCTATACAGAGAAACCCTGTCTCGAAAAAAAAACAAACAAACAAAAATAATGATTACCACAAGGTCCTGCGCTATACCTAACTGCTCTCTGTCCCTGTGGTCTGGCTGCCTCTGCCTCTAGGCTAGCCCCAGCAGTGACCGATTGCAATTCTCAAAGGGTGGATTCTGCTCACATTCCCAGCCATCTACCCCTCCCTCCTACCCATGGTCAGTAGTCCCAAATAAATTCTCAATTCACAAGATGCCTACACAATAATTTCTGAGTCAATTGATAATGACAAAAATTGCTCACCTAGGTAAGACAAATTGTCTTGTAATTATCCATTCCTTATAAGATACTCATACTTACCTGTAGCTACTTAAAGCCACGCGGAATCTGGATCGTCCTGTTCTTTCTACATCTTCCTTCCTTCTTTCCCTATCCTCTCTGTTTCTGTCTCTAAATTCCTTGGCTCCACCTCCTTTTTCCCTGTCCAGTCACAGGCTTCTTGTTGTACTAATATTTAAATTCATAGGGGAGATATTCTTCTACATATATGCACGTGTGTTCATGTAATAATTTAATTGTATCTAAAGTATAGAGAAGGATTTTCTGGAAATCACTGCAGTCAACGAAGCAGGAAAATATTATACCCAGCAACCACAGTGGCCACCCCTATCAGAATTCAAGAAAAATTTCCTACCAAACCATACACAGCCATAACACTGTCCTAAGTACCAGACAGAGCAACAGAAACCAAGACGAAACCAACAAAGACAAGAAAAGTTATCAACATCTATAACTGCAATCTTTCCAAACCCAGAAGCCCAGACACTGTCAATAACAGCCATGACAAAATGTGTTCACTAGAAGAAAACAAGCCTACCACAGTAGGAAGTGAGTATTACTTCATAGGTGATGCACAAGACTAAAACCTTAAAATAGTCTTGATGACTATGATAGAGGGATTAAGTAGAAAGTGAATGACCCCTTAAAGAAATCTATGAAAATACAAACAGTGGGAAGAAATGAATAAAAGAAATCAACACTTGAAAATGAGAATAGAAGTAATAAAGAAAATACACACACACAGAAAACTGGAAACAAAAAATTTAGAAATTCAAACAGGAACCCTGGAGGCAAACTTTACTAACAGGATACAAGACTTAGAAGAGATACTTTCAGATATTGAAGACAACATAAACGAAATCAATACCTTGGCCAAAGAAAATATTAAGTCTAAAATAAAAGGCATAAAATATCAATACAATCTGGGAAATATGAAAAGAATGAAACTAAAAATAACATAAATAGAGGAAGGAGAAATTACCTGGGTCCCAAAGGCATATAAAATATTTTCAACAAAATAATAGAAGAAAATTTCCCTAATTGAAAGAAGGTACAAGAATCACTCAGAAGACCAAATAGTGTGGAATCCAAATACTGAGCATACAAAGCAATGGAAATACAGCTTAAGTTTTAAGCAGAAAGACAAAGCATTTTACACAGGACAGCAAATTATCGTAGCTCCCAAATTCTCATTTGAGAATCTAATAGTCAGAAGGGTCTGGGAAAGATGTTCCACAGACTCTAAATGATCAGAGATGCCAACAGAGGTTATTATATCTAGCACATCTCTCACAATAGATGGAGAAAATAAGTTATTTTGCATTAAGAGTAAACTTAAGCAACATCTGTAAAAGCAGCCTTACAGAAGGAGTTAGGAAAAAATAAACAAAACAAAGAAAGAAACAAAAAACCAAAAAATCTTTAACCTAATGAGGTTAATTACATCCAGGAAATTACAGTGAATAGTCATGTACCAGCCAATCAAAGAGGGGACACACACACACACACACACTCCAGAGGTATTAAAACAACTATAATAACAAGGTGGTCCAGAAAAGGCTAAATTTAATCTATTAAGAAGAATGGATTAGCTTTGTGGAGCTGTAATCAGAGGGAATTTCCTTTTAGCAGATTCTCAGACATGCAAATTAGCTTATAAACAATTCCCTCCACCACCCCATATTTGTTCAGCTAATAGCAACAGTTCAGTTAATATTCCAAGGAATAAACAAGCACTCCCCCACTTATCTGTTAAAAGATTTAAGGCAGTTCTAGAGAAACTTTGTCCAGAGAAGTGAGACTTTGGAAGGGGACCAAGTTTTGGAGGTAGATTCTATCTACAGAGAGCTGTAATTTAGCCTCAAAATCTTGAACTACGAGGGAAAACAGGCCAATGTGCTACTGCTGCTCCACTACACAGTGCTTGTGCCCAGTCATCTGAGCTCTCCTTTGGAAACCAGTGACAAAATCTCTCAACCTTTTTTTACCAATCCTACCTCTTAGGGAAGTATCACATAAGGATGGCCCTACTCACATGTATGTCTCCTTTCTTAGTGAACTTACCTAGATTGAAAATGTCTAGGTTCCATCACTTGGACACACCCAGATAATCAACAATACCATTTCTTCTCCTCTTGAAATTGAAATTCCATTTTTTGATCCTTATGAGGAACCTCCTTCTCATCCCTGTTGCCAGTTGCCTTTTCTTTGCCATTTAAAGAAACTGACAATGAGCCAGGCAGTGGTGGCGCATGCCTTTATACCAGCACTTGGGAGGCTCAGGCAGGCGGATTTCTGAGTTCGAGGCCAGCTGTCTACAGAGTGAGTTCCAGGATAGCCAGGGCTACACAGAGAAGCCCTGTCTTAAAAAACAAAAAAGAAAAAAAAATAAAAGAAACTGACAATGATATTAGAAGACAGAAAACTCTCCCATGCTCATAATTGATTAGCATAGTAAAGATGGCCATCGTACTAAAATCAGTCTAGAGATCACAGGCAGTCCCCATCAGTTTTTCAGCACAAATGGCAACCTACAAGTATCCATATACCTACAGACCCTTAGTTATTATAGAGAAGCCAAACACACACATTAGAAAACCATATAGCAGCATAAATAGTACTGTTGTAGCAGGATAGCTGTATGTTGAAAACTCCAAATAGATCAATGGTTATCATTCAACAGAAAACTCAAATCCAAATGCATCTAAAAACCTGATCCGTTTTACAGATATACTTCACCTGAGAGAAGAGAAAGTGGAGAATAGCCTAAAATGCACAGAAATTTACAGAATATGAGCTCACAGACACAGAAACAGCAAGCTCAGTGCCTTTGTGAGTCTGCATCAGTTCCTCTGTGTATATATTACAACTTTTATGTTTGTATTTTTATGGGACTTTCTGAATGTTAGAACTGTGTATTTGATACTTGTGCCTGCTTTTGGGAATCTCTTTTTTTCTCCTGTTTGCTGTGTCAAATTTTGATATAGTCACGCTTGCTTCATCTTACGTTACTTTATTTTGACAAATTAATCATATTTTTAGGTTCTCAAAGACAAATTTATAATCAAGTGTCTGACAAAGATATACAGAGAGTATGTAACAGCTCTTTCTTTCTCTATCTCAGTCTCCTGTTTCCTGACTTCCCTTCCTGCTTCTTTCTCTTTTTCTCCACAATAATCTTTTCAGAAAAAGAGCATAGAACCTTAAAATCTCAGGAGTCTACATTTAGAGCTGCCTGTTTTCTCTGGTCCTTTGAAATTTTACCACAAATTCTAGATGTTTTAAAGAATGTGCCTAAAATAAAGTTGCACGCAAATGTTTTATGGACTCAAAGTAATTTTCTTCTTTGATGATTGTGTTACATTTCCGTTTATAGGGACATCACAGAGAAACATCTGGCCAACATATTAATGCTGTATGAAAATAAGAGAACTACTGGAAAATGCAGGCAGTGCATGGACAATTAACAAAAGACTGCAGTGGCATTGATGGCTACCCATCTACGTTGGAAAATAACGAAAAGACATGAATGAACAACTTGTTTGGAGAAAAATAAAAAAACAGATAGAAATGTCAAGGAGCTCCCATGGATGTTTTAGATTTTATTCCAAGTAAGAAAAAGACATTTTCAGATTGTCAAAAACATTCTTGAGGCAATACAGACTGCATTTATTTACAACAGACATTTTAAATCAGACACATCTAGATTATTCAGATAATTCAGCTTATTCAGATAAGCCAAGGCCAAAGAAGGAGAGACAACTTGCGAAAGGTCATATACTTATTATCAACACATCTAGACCTATAGTTTGCTGTTTATGATCTTTTACCTAATCATGTACAGAAGAAACTGGACAAATATTTTAGTAACTATACAAAACAATTAATATATACCTATAACATAGGAGGAAATTCCAGGCACTTCTAAAACCACATATTTTTTATGACTTCCCAGAGGACATTACCTGCAGTATTCATGGCCAGTCTTCTTCCCAAATCCATCTTTGTAGGCTTTCCTACAAAATGTTATGGATGTGATTCATTGGAAACAGTATAAAGACAAAGCAGTGTTTGCTGTGATTAAAGCATCCCCTTGTTGCTGCCCTCTGCAGTGATGAGGGACAAGAATATTCAGGATCAGCTTTCTGAATGTACTGGAGTCTGGCTCCAAATTCCTCCAAGATGACAAACAAATTGTCAGTAGAAGTAATGTATCAACTGAAATAAACTTATACAGGTAGTTAGTCAAAGATAACCTCAACAACTTTCTTTCTGGTGTATTTTCCAAAGATAACATATCAGTTAACTCAGAGTAGATAGGCCAACACCAAGGATATTTTTGAAATAAACTAGAATGTACGTGATATATGTAAAGATCACTCAACAGTTAAGAACCCAGATTTAGGTTACAGTTTTCAGATCTGGTGGTTGACAACCCTGTAGCTCCTGTCCTGCCCTCTTCTGGCCTCTTTGAGAATTCTTTTTCCCAACAATGAAGCCAAATAATTAACAAGTTGTATTTTATGAAGTTAATTTTTTTCTTTTGCACAGCAAAGGAGTAATCAAAGAGGTGTAAAGGAAGCTTAGAGAATGGGAATGTTTGCCTGCTATATATGTGACAATTTATTGTCCAGAATATACAAAGAACTCAAAAAACAACATATGATCCATTCAATTAATAGGCTTGGGACCTCATTAGGGACAATTCATGAAAAGAAGGAAAAATAGCTAAAAATATTACAAAAAAATGTTCATGATACCTAAAAATTAGAAAATACAAAATCAAGACAACTTTGAAATTTAATCCCACTTCATTCAGAATGTCAAAGTTCAATAGAACTGACAACCAATCCTGGTATGAACATGGTGAAGTGAACCCAACCCTGCCCTTTCAGTGGGATTGTAGACTGTTGCAAACACTAGGATAATCAGTTGGGAAACTTCTCAGAAAGGTCAAACATAAATCTACCATGTGACTTAGTTATATGAGTACTTGGCGCGTACCCAGAGGAATCATCCTTTTGCACAGACATGTGTTATTAAAGGTGTTTGAGGTCATACTTTAAGAACTAGCAGCGGAGGGCCAGGATGGGCTCTCTAAGTCTGAAATGCATTGTTTAATAAAAGATGTTTGAAAGCTATTGTACTGGTGTGAATAGATAGTTTTTTTTTCAGAATGCACTCTAACATTTTTGAATATTTCATATATAGGTATATATATACATATATATATATATACACACACACACACACACACACACACATATATATATATATATATATATATATATAATGCACTTGATCCAATTTCATTTTTCTCCCCAACTCTCCTATTGGCCCCATTACATTGTGACTCCTACCTTTCCTTAAGTATTTGTTTTACTTTGCGATTCAAATATTATTATATCATTTGTACCTTCCCCTTTTTTTTCTGTATTTTCCAAGCACTCCAATATAATTTTCCTTGTTCTCTGTCAAACTCATGTTTTCTTTTTCATATAGAATTGTTTCTGTAAATGTTTTCTAAATATTCTTTAATAAAGCTCCTTTCACTTGTATAGTGAGTGATATTTGTATGTATGCTTATACATTGAGTGGTGCTGGAAAAGCAATTGATGTGCTCTTCCCTGGGGAGGACTATTCCTCACATTGTCAGTCAGCATTCCCTCCCTCATGATAGTTCTTTGTGTAACATTGCGACGTTGTTATCTTTGCTCTGTCCACCTTGGTATTGCTATTGTTTTGCTTGTTCAGCTCATGTTTAGGCATTCATGTTAGTGAGAATTTATGGGTTTAGCTTGTGATATACCTAGGGGATGCACTCTTACAGCAGACTCTCTTACACTCTGGAATTTACAATCTTTCTGTTCCCTCTTACCCAGTGTTATCCTACCTTTAGGAGTAGAAATTGTTTTTCAGAAGTATTCCTTGGAACTTGACTCAATAACTGCAGTTTAATTGTTTGTGGTCTTCTGTGGTCTTTACTGGTGGGAAAGGGAAGTTTGTATGATGAAGTTAAGAACTGTAACTATCTGTGAATATAGAGACCAACATCTATAATGTACTTAAGGATTATACTGTTTAGTAACATCATAGCTGTAGGTTCTCTTCCAAAATCAATAAATTCACTAGTCTAGGATAGTTGGCTATATTTTTAGTACCAAACATGGATTCCTTCTTGTTGGTTGGGTCTTATGCCCAATTTGAGAGCTATTGTTACCACCAAGGTATGCATGCCACTACTGTACCTTTAAGGTTACTATGGTGTACTGGTCATTGTAGTTCATAGGTATTGCAGCTGGGAAGGATGTTTAATAGCTTCTTTCCTTTGGAAGCATACATGATAGTTTTTGGTAACATGAAAGCTAGTTGTCAGTGAGGCAATTTTTAATCATATTTAGCTCAGGTCCTCTGAGTCACACATCAGAAGTACAAAGTTTCTTCAACACTAGGTACTGATCTTCTACCTTTCAAAGACAACCAAGGGAAATAGCAAAGGTCTGTCTTGCTTTGGGAGTTTCATGGATAACCTTGGACAACAAATCAAAAGGTTTTGTCATGCCTTGTGTTGGAATTTTCATTAAGTGCTTTTTAGCTTTAAGTGAGAGCCTTATATATGTCCACATGGAAAATTTCAATGAAAAAATAAATTTATAACCCCAAATAATTCTTTTGGTGAGAGTAAATCATTAACAGTATGAAGAGACTAGGAGTTAAGAGTTAGATAGACTCACTGGTAAGCAGATAGGGGCCATGGCTGATTAATGAATGTGACAAATTTCCAATATGTCCACTTTCTTCTTATCCTCTGGCCTTAAGACAAAAGCCTAGTGTATCTTATTCACATATTAGATTTATTTTTAACTTCTTCAAAGTTTACAATCCAAAAGAAAATTAAGGTGCCCTGTGCTCCACAACACTTCCAGCACCATTTCTTTCTTTTCTTTTTTCTTTCTTTTCTTTTTATTGCCTCAATTGGTAGAACAAAAGACATGGTGAGAAATCTCCAAGCTATTTCTTTCTCTTTTTTCTTTTTTTTATTGGATATTTTATTTACTTACATATCAGATGTCATCCCCTTTCCCCATTTCCTCTCCCTAGAACCCTCTATCCCATCCACCCTCCTCCTTTTTGCTTTTATACTGTTTGAATTAGACACAAGTATTCAAGTCAGTTCTAGGCTGAGGGACTAGTAATACAATAGATGCAAACAGTCAAGGAACAAGCAAGGCAATAAACAAATTTCCATGAACACTCTAGTAATCACTGTTTCTAAGGGCTTATCAGGATGGCCAAAATATCTGACCCAACTTCCTTGTCCTACCCCAAAGTTGTTTTCATGTCTAAAGCCTACTTCCTTGTTCTAGCCTAAAATTTAGATTCCTGCCTGAAATTACTTCTTTGTTCTAGCCTAATATTTATATTCCAGGCCAAAATTACTTCTTTGTTCTAGCCTAATATCAGATTCCTGCCTGTAGCCCATTTCCTTGTCCTTGGCCCGTGTCAGATGATTGCCAAGCAGCCACAAAGGCTCTCTGACTCTCTCCCTTTTTTATTTCATTAACAAGACTGAACCTATCTTGGGTCATTCTGACAAAAATGTCTTCCTTACATGTCATAGAATATGCATAATCAAAAGCGGTGCACTTCTGTCTTAGGTTGGTAGGGCTCTGTGCAGAATCTTACTCATCCTTGGCTTGCCAGCCTGCTAATTTAATGACTCTGTCTGGGGGTCCATTTTTAGGTTCAAGCTATGTACTTAGGCTGCCAACATGTTGATGTTGTTAAAGACAAGCTTTACACGATGGGCAGGAATGAATGTATTCCCAGGACAAAAAGGGCTAGCATGATCAAGAGAAATCTCAGTTCACAACGGAGTCCCATTTTTCTGATGGGTCATTTGTGGATTTTGTTTTATTATTATTTTTTTTTAGTGTACCATTGGTCTATATATCTGATTTTGTACCAGTACCATATTGTCTTTATTACTATGGCTCTGTAACATATTCTGAAGTCTTTAATGGCAACCCTTCCAGCATTCTTCAATTTGCTCGCAATTGTTTTAAATACCAGGAATTTTCCTTTTATGGTTTTGGTTTCTTTTCAATTTTAGGCTATATTTTTCTAGTTCTCTAAACAATGAGATAGGAATTTTGATTTGTGCTACATTAAGTCTTTAGATCCTGTTGGCCAAATGGTCATTTTTGCAATATAGCTTCTACGAATCCAGAACTATGAGTTATCATTCTACCTTCTGGGGTCTTACTCTATGTCTTTCTTCAGATAGTTAAATCTTTCATTACAGATATTTTTATACCTTGCGAAGTTAGGTTTATTCCTATTCATGTTTTTGACACCACTTTGAGTAGTGGTATGTCTACAGTCTCTATCTCTGAATGTGTATTGTTTTTATAGAAAAGCTATTAACTTCTAAATGTCAATTCTCTATCTTGCCACATTTCTGAGTTTGCTCAAAATTTCTAGAACTTTCCTGGTTTAGTTTTTTGGATCTCTAATACATAGTATCATATCTTCTGAAAATGGGATAATCTTTCCTTTTTATCTTTAATTTCCTTCACAGGTCTTTATTCCTTCAACTGGTGCATTTCAAACACAGTATTGAAAAGCATTGGGTATAATGCATATCACTGTTACAATACTGACTTCAGTGAGATTATTTCAAATTTCCTCTATTGAGGATTATTTTGGCTGTGGGTTCCTAATATACAGCTTTTATTAAACTGAGTAAAGTTCCTGCTTTTTTGTAGAAACTGTATAATAGTATACATTTTTAAGTATTACTATCATGAAGTCATATGGGATTTTATCTGTGAATTTTTCTTCATCTATTGAAACTATTAAATGAATTTTTTTAGTTCACTTTTGTGGTTTCTTAAGTATATTGGCTTACATAAGTTGAGCCATCTTTACTAATCAAAGATAAAGACAAGTTCATCATCATGGCATCTTTTTTAGGTAGTCTATATTGTAATTGAGAACTTTTGAGTCTATGTTCATCAGGGATGTTGGTCTATAAATTTTTATTTGTTTGCTTTTTAAAGGAAGACAGCAGATTTTCTTTGTATATCTGATAGGATTTAACAGTGAATCCGTCTGGCTCTAGACGTTTTTTTAGCTGGTAGGCTTTTTATCATTGTATTTATCCTCTCATTTGTTTTTAGTCTGTTTAGGTAGTTTACTTTTTAAGTTTAGTTTTTGAAGTTTTACCAAATTCTGAAACTCATCCCTTTCATTTACATTTTCCAGAGATTAAACCCCTCATTACTGGATGAATTGATCAAAAGAAGTACTTTAAAAAGTAAATACATTTTAGAATACCAAAGAAATAGTACAATTTGTATATTTACTAGAATTTTGTTTATTGTACATTTTGTGTTTTATTGCATTGTGGTCAGATAGCATGCAAGGAGTGATTTGAATATTTTTGCATTTATAAAGGTTAGTTTTGTGTTTAAGGATGATGTCTATTTTAGTAAAGCGTACAAATCCTGCTGAGTAGAATGTATATTATTTAGTGTTTTAAGTTAGATATTTGGTTATAATATTTGTATGTTAAATTCATTTGGTATATGATAAAAATTAATTGAGATAATGTTTATTATTGAAAAGTGTGACAACTATGACGTTCATGCTGTAAATATTTGGTGCTTCTGTTTAATTTCTGATTAGTAGTTTGTATTTTAATAAGTATGGCTCCATATTCATTTCTTGTCTCCCTTCTATGCTCATCTATCTATTCAGTATGAAATATTGCTTTTTGTACTTCTGTTAGGCTTGAGTTGTTGGTTAAATACTTTTAAGGATATTTAGGCTGTGGGCAGGTTTTCTTTCTCCTTTAATTATAGCAGATACTTTTGTTGGATATGTTACTGTATGGTGGTTATAGTGATAGTCTTGGAATGCATTGCTCCAGGCTTTTCTGACTTTCATAGTTTCAACTGATAAACCAACATTTATTCCAATGGATTTCCCTTTATATGCAACTTGAGGTGTTTTATTTTTCTTTTCTTTTCTGGCAGCTTTCAATGTACTGTGTTATGTATATTTACTGTTTTCACAATATTATGCTCTGGGATTTTCTTTGAGGTCTTTTCTATTTAAGTTCTGTGTCAACTATCCTCCTGGCTGTGTCTTCCCTTTGTTTGGGGAAGTTTTACTTTATGAACTTGTTGACTATCTTGTCTGGGGCATAGACATGGGACTCTTCTCCATCATATATGCTGATAATTCATAGGATTGTTTTATTTTACTTTTTCAGGAAGTCCCACATTACATGTTTGTTCCTTCGCTGTATTTTAAATTTTTCACATTCCTGGCTTATTTAAAATCTAGACTTTATACTGTTTTGTCAAGTCCTGATATTCCATCTTGTTTTTTCCTTCTACTTATATGCTTTCCTTAAACATTGAAACTTAATTAATGAAATTTTAAATTCCTTTTTAATTTCAGCTTGATTCCTCTTCAATATTTCTATCTCCCAACTGAATTCATTCTCACTCTCTAGATTTTCTTCCTCTTTTACATTAATCTTATTTGTCTTCCTCGCCCATGACTTAGGAGATTTTTCTCATCATGTTCCTCCTCCTCAGATTCACTGAACTGAATTGTTGTGACGCCTATTGATTTCTTTATTTCTTTTATAAAATTTATGATGATTATTTTAAATTTTATATCCTAAGGTTTATATTAGTAATTTTCATTGGCAAGCATTACAACAGAAATGGTCAGTTTTGCAGATAGGATGCTAGCTTATCTTTTTGTTGTTTATATTTTTGCTATGATGTCTGGGCATCTGCACTTCTGTTAGTTTTAGCTCCTATATGTACATATCAATCTAGGAATGATTAGAAGATGGGCAAGCAGGGTAGGCTCAGAGGTTGGAAATAGCTTTGACAGAATAAGTCAAGAAAACACAGTGGACTAGGTGCTTGATATGCTTCATGGTTCAATACTGTAATGTAGAGGTATCTTTGCCTGATTGGAAAGGTGGAATGGGGCAATGGAGAAGCCTATGGTTTGACAGATATTAGTGCATGGCATGGTCAAAGAAAGCCTCGAGATCATTTATGGCACAGAGAAGGAAAGCTAGCCTATGTTTACAGATGAGATGTGGTAATAGGGCTAGATCTCATGAGGTTGCGGGGCATGTAGGATTAAGATTGTGGAAGAGTCATTGAGTTAGACACTGTAGAAAGAATTGGAGAAAATCCAACTGTGTCAAGAGGGTGCTTCAATTGAAGAGGGCCGTATACTTGCTGTCATAGTCCTGGATGAAGTCTAGAGGTTAGCTTCTGATGTCGAAATTTAAGGGTTCTTTGGAAAGTCAGTTTGATGGTGTTTTGCTGAAGCAAACATGTGGAGGCACATTTTGTTAAAGTATTCACTTTAACACATGTGCAAGGTTGAAGCAGACTCGTGAAAGAATGTTTCACTGAGGCAAACACAGGAGACAAGATGATCTGCTGAAGCAAGCATGTGAAAGGACACGTGATAAAAGATTCTTTGCTAATGACACACATGTATTGGTCTGTCTTACATTATGTAGTTGAGCTACATCCTTTTGGCCAAAATAGCATCTATCAGTCCAAAACTATGAGTTATCATTCTATCTTCTGGGGTCTTACTTCTGGTGGTGTACTGTAGTTTGTTGCACCTTCTAGGGACTTGGCTGATTGAACGCAGGTGCTGAGATAAGACCTGTGCTGAACCAAGAGCTGTGCTGAGTCAAGGCTTGTAGAGAACATGTGATGTTTGGAGGTTATAAATAGGACTCAATGGAGTGATGGAGACAGAGCTTGGATTGCTGGTACAGCTAGTTGTGCAATGGTTGTGTGTCTCCAGTCTTTGCTGATCTTCAATTTGCTTCCCAGAGAGAAGCACAGCTGATAAAATACCCTGGTGTTCCTGTTGGTCCCTCCTGCTGACTTGAGCCTAAGCTGAGGGCTGGCTGTCTCAGCTAGATCTTATCACCTGTGTTGCTAACCCAACTCTATCAAAATTGCACTGCTGGTGTATCTGTGAAGTGTTTGCTAGTGGATTGTGTTGTCACTGCCTGCTACCCTGTAAACTGAACTGCTGATTTCCAGAAAACACAGAGAGAAGTTGTTCCAAAGACCCTTTCTAAACAGGTCCACTTCCCCGTATCATTTTTTGTCCACTCCCGATGGTGGGTGGTGGATTACAAGAAAGGTTAAAGCATTTAAGAACTATCATTAAAAATAGAATTAAAAAAATGTAAAGTAACAGGTTTCTGTGAAGTTGTGGTGTCAGACTAGGCTAGGGCACTAGATATGATGGCAGGGATAGATTTGGCAGGTTCAGCAAAAGGCATGATTAAGGGAAACTCACTTTGTTCGACCCTGAATAAAGAAGGAGGTGGGAGGACTGGTGGGTAGAGAAATTGGATGCAGTGCAGAAGAGATCTTTTAACTTTTCTAACTTTCTCTTTTTTTCACCCAAATCTTATTTAGTTTCATATGAAAATGATGTGGTCCTATCCACTTAGGCCTAGGAAATATACCTAGAATCACATCACCAAAGAAAGGTGACTCTCTGTCTTCCAGCGGCCACCAGCTTCTACTAGCTCTTCAGCTAATGGTAGAGATTGCTTTAAGAACTCTTACTCTGTGAATATCAAAGCTACTGTAGCTTTGGAAATTAAGCTTTATTGATGAACTATTATTCCTTGTTCCACAGAGACGTTAGGATATTTCACTTTACTTCCTATATTTCAATATACTTACTGTAGCTTTGATATTAACCTTTGTTTCACTGTGAATAGTAGTTAGTTAGCAGGTGGCTCTTGATCAAATCCCTTTCCTCTTTATACTCTGACACCCTGTCTACAAAGAGATAAAATGCATGGACTCCATATAAAAAGGAATTTAAGCCTTTGTCCACCTAAAAGCCAATCCAATTTAAAAGTTAAAAATAAACAGCCCATTCCCATGAAGATTCCTTTAATTTCTAAGGAAGTAAACATTCACAATGCCTTCTTTGCTCACATAAATTGTTGTAGAGATAGGTTTCACAGAAGACAGTTCAGTTTTGTGTTTGCTCATGGACCCCACTAGAATAATATGATTTCAGTGAATCTACTTCACTTCTGTATGTTCAGGTCCTTCACAGAAAACAAGGTTGTCAGCAAATAAAGACGAGCGGATGAGGGAGTCCAGTAATATAGGCTCCCCAAAATGTCACCTGTGAATTATTGTTTAAAAATATTTTTGGAAGTTATTCTAGCACTATAAGAAATAAAACACATAGCAAATTATCACCTGTATCTACCACTCAGTTTTTTTCTACAGTTAAAAATCTTCATGATATTGTATGTCATTAAAGAAAAGATTGATATTGTTATAACACAATTAATCTGACCCCAGTTAGATTTCATTAGTTTCATATGAACTGTCCTATCTTTGTCATGTTCATTTTTTCTTTGCAATGTAGAGCTATTAGATTTTAAAGTCTTTGCAGATATAAATAATCATGTTATAGTGCTTTTCTCTTTTCAAAAAGGATTTCTTTTTTGATATTTTTTGAGGTTTCATGCTTCGCTTCTAAGCCCTAGAAACTAACAGTTTATTGCCCTATCTCAATGTTTATATTGTTTAGAAAATGTTATGTAACTGTAATCACGCATCATATGAATGTTTAAGATTAGCTTTTTTTTTCTGAATACAAAGCACTTAATATGCACTCTATTTGGGGTCTCTCTCTCTCTCTCTCTCTCTCTCTCTCTCACTCTGTGTGTTTGTGTGTGTGTGTGCACGCATGTGCATGTGTGTGTATGAATGCAGTTTGCTTCTATTTATTGCACAATACTCTGTTAGATGGATATAACACAGTGATCTCAGATAGACGTCTGAAACCATTTCATTCAAATTTTCTCTAAGCTAGTCCTCGTGGTGTATGCTTTTGATGCCAACTACATAAGAGGCTGAGGGAGGGGGATTGTATATTTAAGGCAAGTTGATACAATTTTATAATATCCCTCCAATAGAAAGGTAAAGGAAGATTGTAAATTCGCTATAACCCTGTCCATCATTACTATATTAAACAAATATGATTAACTACTTACCATGGGCTTCCAAGATTCTCAAGGTCTGAACCATTGACAGTTCCATGATTCAGTAAGAACAGAATCTTCAGCATTGTAGTCAGAGGTTTGGATAGTTCAGAGTCAGTAATTCTGCTAAATCTCCATCATTCCCTGTCAGTCTCTGGAGCACTTGACTCTAGGTGTTTTGGGCAACACATTTTCAGTGAGAAGAAGGAGAATTTCATTTTATTCTGAACCACAAATAACTTCATAGTAAGCCTCTAAGAGCCTGTTCTATGGGGGAAAATGTTTTTAAAGAAAAATTGGTGATATTTGATATAGCTTTTATAGAAGTGAATTTAACAAATCAATATACACTATGATTGCAAAGATGATTTAGGGTAGAGAGCGAGATGCTTGTGGCACATGTGAGAAGTATATTGACAGCTTTCCTTATTCTCTAAGTGGTAAGTTTGACATTTTTCAAAGTAAAGTGATGATTCAAGCAGATTTGCCTAAATGATAACCCAAGAAATATTTTGCCTTTTTATTTTTATTTTTTAATTATTTTGGTGAATACTGAGTTCGGTGTGGCAAATGGGGAAAAATCATGAATGTTTTACTTGGTAAAAGCAAAGTAACTGCTTCCTCTGTTAGAGGGAAAAGGGAAGAGACATCCTGGAAGTTGACTGAATGATGGAGGTCTGATATCAGCATCCAGAGATGATGAATGGAAGTTAAATTTTCATTTACCTGAAATGGCTATGTGATGGTTTGTATATGCTTGGCCCAGGGAGTGGCACACTTAGAAGGTGTGGCTTCTTGGAGTAGGTGTGTCACTGTAAGTGTAAGCTTTAAGACTGTCATCCTAACTGCCTGGAAGCCAGTATTCTGCTAGTAGCCTCCAGATGAAGATGTAGAACTCTCACGTCCTCCTGTATCATGCCCACCTGGATGAAGCCATATTACTGCATTGATGATAATGGAATGAACCTCTGAACCTGTAAGCTAGCCCCAATTAAATGTTGTCCTTATAAGAGTTGCCTTGGTCATCGTGTCTGTTCATAGCAGTAAAACCCTAACTAAGACAGCCTGCATCTTGTTGTTTTGTATTGAACTCAGGTGCTTATATGGGCTGACATGGGAGTAGAGAGTAGAGGCAGCACAGAGGTGGGTAAAGAGTAAGCCCAAGAATTGTTTGTTACTATCACCTTCTTTCAGGAGCCATGTTTTCCGGTGGAGAGTTATTTTGTTGTTTGTTGTTGTTGTTGTTTGTTTGTTCCCTGATACTGTCAACTCATTTCACAATGTTCCTGCTGCTCAACGAGGAGAAGAAACATGATTTTGCAGTCTTCTTCATGGGAACATTTGTTTTACGTAGAAACCAAAAGAAGAATTCTAGGTTATTCCTGTAAAATGAGCAGTCTTGGCCTCTTTTTAATAACAATGAGTCTAACCCCAGCTTAATTTTTTTTTTTTTCGAGACAGGGTTTCTCTGTATAGCCCTGACTATCCTGGAACTCACTCTGTAGACCAGGCTGGCCTCGAACTCAGAATTCTGCCTGTCTCTGCCTCCCAAGTGCTGTGATCACCTGGCTTAAAATTTGTTAAGAAGTCTTTTCTTCCTTCCTTTCTTCCTTTCTTCCTTCCTTCCTTCCTTCCTTCCTTCCTTCCTTTCTTTCTTTCTTTCTTTCTTTCTTTCTTTCTTTCTTTCTTTCTTTCTTTCTTTCCTTCTTTCTTTCTGTTTTTACCATTTTGATTTCCTTTGGATAAGTCTTTTTGTTTTGCTTTGTTTTTTCTTCAGGGAAAAGGGAAAGAAGAAGAGAGTAGCAGTGGTCACTTTGTGCATTGGGAGCAGTCTGTGTTTTTTTTTCACTGTGAAGACATTTTTAAATTTCGAAAAGTACAATCTGCTAGGCTGCTTTCTGCAAGCAAATGCAAGTGTCATTAATAGTGTCAGGGACTGGTACTTGCCCATACAAAAAAAGGAAGAATGAGGAGAGGGACTATATAAGGGGAGAATGGCAGCATTGGGGCAGAGAATAGGATATAAAATGAATGAATGAATAAATAAATAAATAAATAAATAAATACATTTTAAAAGGTGAAAAAAAACTAACTAGGAGTAGATGCTGACACCAATTTCTAGAACTTTAATGAAAGGTTTTGTTTGTTTGTTTGTTTTGTTTTGTTTTGTTTTGTTTTTTAGATGAGTTCTACATCATAGATTTGCCCTGTTTTCTGCACAACTGTGAAATTCTTTCCATGCAATGACAGGGTAGACAGAAT
The DNA here is from genome assembly GCF_004785775.1 of Grammomys surdaster. NCBI lineage: Eukaryota > Metazoa > Chordata > Mammalia > Rodentia > Muridae > Grammomys > Grammomys surdaster. The sequence goes on along the minus strand of NW_021604646.1, from coordinate 2,124,509 downwards.
AAGAACTGGGGTGTTTGGAAACCTTAGTACATGCAGTGGATGAAAATTTGATGTGGTAGAAACAACTGAAGGCTGAAGATAGACAAGCCTGATTACATTCATTCACTTGCTTATTTATGAGCAAGTGACTCTTGCAGAATTCTAGTTTTGATCCAGGACACTGTTATTCTACCTTGACTGTTAGGCTGCTGCAGAGATAGAATGTGTGAGTGGGAGGCAGATTCTAGTGAAGTTCAGTAAAATATAACATGATTATACATCATGAAATGTAGCACAGACTAATTTCCCCCATTTTCCTTCCATGTATTAAAAAACAAAGGCAAGCAAGTAAACAAAAGAACAAATAGTCAAACTTAGGGACATGAATTTACCAAGACAGAAAGCTAGAGATCCGATTACCATATTAGTATATGTAGATAGAAGAGTTTTATGTTGATAACTTTTGTCTGTATCCTTATAAATATTTATAGAACATGGATCTGCAGTATGTATGACAAATTGTTTTAAATAACATTGAAATAAGTCTAGCATTTCAAAAATCACAAACACAGGTGAAGGATCAGCAAGTCAGGATGCCTAGGAGAAAAATAAACCAGATTCTGCTAGACACAAACTAAAGATGGTTCCACTATGAGGATACAATGTGAGTTCACTATTTTTATCCTATATGGCCTAAATCTGACTGGCTGCTTGATAGATGTTCTACTCAAACTGTTTACCTGCCCACATTCAGCTGTTGCTTCAGATGACATTAAAATTCCTTCAAGCACTATTAAGCTAACAAGGAGGTCCCATTGTCCCATGGATATGGGACAATGATTTCACACTTATTTAATGTATATATTTCGCTAGAAAGACAAGATGAAGGAAAGACAAAGAGATGATTCTACTTCCTGTGTGTCTTCCTAAAGTGGGCCCAGAACAGTGCATCTGAGTGTTTCCAATGGATGATGGAAACCTGTGTTCTCTACAGTGAAACCACAAAAGATCTAAGGTGAGCATAAAAATATGTACAGGTTGGAAGAAATGGGAATGCTCACTCATCCTTAAGGATTACAATCATGATTGACATCGGAAGCAACACTAATGACATGACACATAAAAGCTCTCCTGTTCTCCAATTTATGTTAAGGAAACAAAACATGACTAGTGATTCCTGGTTAAGGAATTTAAAAATATAGCTGCAAAGAAAGATCAACACTGAGGGTGTATCTATTGTCCAAGATATGAAATTGAGTGGAAATAAAAATTCATTTGATATTTGAAATAATTGTTAAGGTAGAAGAAACTAAAAACTCTATGAAAACCCATCCAGCTTTTGGAATGATCTTTGTAAAGCTTGTTTACCTACATTGAAGGAATGAAGAAATGTACAACTGAGTTGGATTTTAGTATTTAACATGCACTTCATTATGATGATTCAGTTTTTAGCAATTCACTGAATGTCAAAGTATCTCAGGAAAGCTGCAGAATCCCAGTAGTTAATTCCTGTATGGTATTTAATTATGTACATGTACTAATGGTTTGTAAAGACAATGAAGCCAGATTAACTTGAATAACACATTATAGGTTTCGCTTTGCTACCAATAAAATGTACCTACATCTTGGAAAGTAACAAAAATCTGAATGTTGAACCCTCTGTGAGAAAAGATCAGAATTTGTGAAAATGTATTCGTCATATGTTTAATATCTTTATGAAACCTAAAAACCTCTGGCTCTGGTTCCTTCTTTTGAGAGCACACCCTAGATTTCAAGGCTTGTCTCTCTTCGATAATCATCAAAGCCCCTAACTAATGCTTGTGGATCTTTGTGTCTTGTCCTTTGTTTTATGTGTCATTGTCCACATGTTTTTCTTTTTAAATGTACTTGATTTTGGCAAGCCCTACTCGAATTCTTTTGTCTGTTAAACTATGTGCAGTGTCTTGGTTGACACCTTTATCATTATCTCTTTTTGCATAGCACAGTACCTCACACACTGTAGCTGCTTGATAATATCTGAAGTATCTATCATGATTATTGGATCCCCCATGACTGAGCTCTCTCTATCCATTTCATTTCTGCTTTTATGGTTAGTTGGTTTGTTTTCCTTTTCTTTTTTTCTTTTTTAAAAAGGATTTTACTGTATAGCCTTGTCTGTCCTAGAACACATTCTATAGACTGGGCTGGCTTCAAACTCAGAGATCTGTTTTCTTCTCCCCCAACCACACAAGCATTGGGATTAAAGCCATATGCCACCACTGCCTAACTTCAGGTCTGTGCTCTTAAAAGGAGGATGTTATTAGGTTTTCCATATTGGTCATGTGGTCAATGTGAAAACTGATCCTTAGAGATATTGCCTGAAATCACATAATTAACTAATGAGTATAAATGAGAGGTATTTTTTTTTCTGATTTCAAACACCATGAGAGAATAGGACATTTTGTAATAGTTACCTGTGGACTGAGAAATGTTGCAATAAAAAAATCTCTGCAAGTCTGTCTTATGTGGAAATTTGGATATTTTCTTCTTTACAGGTGGTCAGGTCATCACAGGAACATTCCTTTTCTGTACCATTAATACTATTATATAAAAAATGTCAAAATCTTGGCAAGGTCTTCTGGAAGAGATTTTGTGCTCCAAACTTCTGTCTGAATGTCTTCAGATTTATTTGCCCTTCTTTCAATTGAGAAAATGAACTCCACATTATTTCCTCTCAGAATAGAACAGAAGATTGCTTCTTCCATGCACTGTCCAGTCTTTCCTGTAGAATTTGTTCTTCCTAGTCTCTATCATAAAGTTCATGGCACCATGTCTCATCTCCTTCCTTATACCCAGTTTTGTCTTGTAAACACAAAGTGACAAAGGGAAGATAACTACATTGTTTTGCACACAAATGCAGACTATGATGTGAAATGAAACTATTTTCTTGGAAGAGTCAAAGTAAATTATTCTATTTATTGTAACAATTGTTTCTTCATAGCTTGGATGTGAAATTTTGCACAGACTCTCGGTTTGAGTGATTGCACCCCTAAATGATGGCATTATATTAAATGATGAGACTTTAGGAACTTAAAGGAGACCTAGTTGGAGAAAGTGTCCCTGGAGGTATTGCTTAGAAAATTATACTTGGTCTCCACTTACTTTGTTGATCTACCTTAAGTTTTCTTGAGTAAGAGCCTGCTGACTTGAAAGGCTCTTGGCATCATATACTACCTCAACATGGGCCCAGATTTAAAATCTTCAGTGGGAAAAAGAGGATTTTGACTCTCAGTTGTTGGGTTTGGGGATTTAGCTCCTTGGTAAACTGCTTGCCTAGCAAGCACAAGGACCTGGGTTTGGTCCACAGCTCTGGAGTAAAAAAAAAAAAAAAAGACAATTGTGAAGTAGGCATACAGTTCAATTTAGAACCAGAAAAGAAATATATCTATCATTTGATGTTTTTGTGTTCTGATAGTTTATTTATCAAGTTGGAAGGATAAATTTAGATATGAGTAAATTGTGTGCATTTTGGGTGTCCTGAAATATTTGAGTAGAATTATAGTTTGAAACCATAAATATATACCTGTATAATAACTTAACATGCTTAAAATATTATAAGGTGTAGATTACAAACTGAAGAAGAAAAAAGATTTTGAAGAATCTTTCAGGATGTTCTGTCTCATTACTTTTCTGCATTTCCTGAAAGCTTATATAATTTCCCCCTTCAGGAACATCCTGCCACCTCATGAAGGTCATGCTGACAGAATGGGCAAACTCATTATTTAATTCCTGATTCTCCAAAAAAAAAAAAAAGTTGTCAGTGTACTTTATTCTGTAGTGTATGATTAGGTGCCTCATGTTAGTAATGGAGTACAGACCATCTGAAATTCTGATTATTAACCTGTCTTAGAAAAGTGAGGGTTTTATTTTACAAGATTTGTACTATTTTAAAATTCAGTGAAAATTCATTATTTTCATGTGATAGAATAGATTAGAGAACACTGAATTTGAAATCAGCATAAGTCCTTAATACACAGAGGAAAGTAGTAAATACCTACTCATAATGTGGCTAAAAAGAAAAATATATTATAATTAACTAGATATTATTTACTTGACATTATTACAATTAACTTACAATGCATTTTTTCTTCAAAACATTCAAACAGATACCCTTTGCCATTAATTATTTGTATTTGGGTAAGAAGAATAGTATTCGTAAAATCACACCAATTTAAATTCAAACACAATCATCTCATTTGAATTTCACTCTACCTCTGTTATCTTCAGTCTCCTTTATTTTCATAAATGAGGTGTTTTCAACAAGTAAAGGAATTTTGAAGACTGTTGTATACTCTATGCAATAGAGTAAGAAATGTCCAAGTGTTTGCTTGTGCCTAGTGGGACTCAAGTCAAATACAATTTCCAGTTTGCAGAGTGAGAAGACAGTGATAGGGGATTTTGTAAAAGGATGATTCAAGCTACAAGGCTTAAGAAACCATACTCCATAATTGAATTACTTGCCATGTATACTTAATTAATAGCAAGTGCATTTTACTCCAATCTGTGACTATCATGTTATATTTATTTTTTAAAAAATCAGGAATATTTAAAGATATCCAATTCTGCCATATTTCTGCTGTAGTAAATATTGAGAAGATGGCAGATCTATAATGCCATCAATCATTATGACCAGTGAACATCACCCCAACTTGTGGAAGATATAGCTTCTATTTTTTAATAAAAATATTGGCTATCCCTCTGATTGTATATTACTTACTATTTACTATTTATCACCAGTTATTTTTTCTTAGAAAAACTGAATTTTAATTCATTATCATAACTCATACTACTCAGTAGAAAATACTTGCCAGAACACTATTATAACTAAATCATAATGTTGATTCTCAATTGCTATTGCTCAATAAATTTTCAGTTAGATCTAATGTACATCAAGTAACAAGAAGTGCTGTTACTACATTTAATAATCTATACCTTGCTAAAAGCCCTGAGAACATCACATATGAATCCCTTTCTGTCTGTCTATGGGAAGTTTCAATGACTGCTGAGTTTTGATGTGTGTTAGCTCTCCTAAGGATATACATGGTGGTTTGCTTAAATGTAATCATATTTTATCACCTTATAAAAAGCTATCCATCCTCTTTTCCTGTCCTAAAGTTTTGTTGTTGTCTTTCACAAACTAAGGAATAGTAAACCTCTAAAAAAGAGTGGAAAAAAATCACACTAAACTAATACTAATATCATATAAGATGAATCAACTATACAATAAACACTAGATTAAAATTATGTGTCGAATAACTCACTTGACTTTTACATGTAGAGCATGAAGTACATATTCTGGCTTCATTTTGTTCCTTGTAATAGACTAAAGCAGATATTTTAAATGAGGAATGACTCAAAATTATAATTGCAATGTTATACATATATGTGCAATATATTGAAATAAGCATATTTAGACTTAAGACTTGAATTTGCTTGGTGTATTTTCATTAAGCATATATTTTGTTTTCACTGTCTGGGTTATGAATGGTCTTTGCATATTTATGTCACAAAATAAAAATGATAGTACTGAGTGCAAGTACACACTCACCAGCTATGGTGGAAGAATTTTTTCCATTGCATGGAATGTATCAAAATGAAGTATGATGCACTACAAGGTAAATGGGATTATACATGGAAAATATTGAAATTCATTTAATATGTTTAATTTTTACACACATAAACACAGTGGCTAAAATTAAAAGAATCACTGATTTTAATATAGTATTTATTTGAAACCATTGTTTTGCTACAGAAATAAGATTATTGTTTTGTTTATAATAGTGATAAAATTTAATACTGTCTCTAAAATGACAGCATTAATATAAATCAATAATATGGCAATGAATGTCGACTATTTATAGAAAGTTTGTTTTTCTTACTCAAAAGGAGAAAATAGAATAAACTTGTAAAACACTCCTGTGTGAAATTTTCAGTAGAATGAGGATCCTGTTGGTTGGATATGCATCGAATAAAACTCAGGATTTCTGATTCAAGCAATATTCCTAAAATCAGGGACAATGAATCTGTTTTGATAATACTTATTCCTTTCAAGGAATGAAAATGTAAACATTCCTGGATGTGATATTTAGCAGGATTTGATATTTTCCTTCAAATTTTAGAGGTAAAATATCCTATTGGAGATTGTGTTTGTATAGTAAAAATGAAGTCATGTAGTAAAACGGGGAAGGCACATAATGGGAGGATACTGGGAAATGTACGAGCAGGAAAGGGCCCAAAGACACTTACCTGAATGTCCACTTTTGAGAAGGAAACACTAGTAATCCATATAATAATAAGATCTGAATAGGCACAATGCTTTGATCAACTCACTCAGTATCCCAGAAGGTTATGGTTTAGATCTAGAATGTCTCCCAGTAATTGTGTTTTGGTTTAAATCCTACAGTGATTCTAGTGGTAGTGCTACTATCGTTATAAGAACATATAAAAGCTATGTGGAGGTGGAGAGATTATTGTGGATATGAATGGGTAAGTGATATTGGATCTGTATCTTTTTTCTCTCTGTTCCTCAGCTATTATGAGGGGAAGAGATTCTATTCACAGCAGCTTCCTTCAAGATACATAGTACTGCCTCAGGTCTGAAAACATGATGGCTAAATGACCCTAGACTGAAATACCTGAAATTAAGCCCCAAATAAATCTTTCCTTCTTTAGGGTGCTTTGCTCTGTTATTTTACATAATGCCAGTTATTGAAGATAGATTTATCAGATTTATTTGTCGGTGTGGCTATGATGAAGCTACTAAAATATATAAAAGAGAAAGTCCAGGGATTTTGGTATCTGAACTGGTAACTGAAGATCAAGATAGACATTTCCAACAGGTGGTAATGTCTATCCTGGGGAATTAGTGACTCAATGATGATCAGTAAGCAGGTGTTCTCACTCCTGCCTTAAGTGAGTTTTGGAGGAAGGGATGAGCAAAATGTGACTATATTATTTGCTACCCATGAACTTCAAGATGAAACCTTACAGCATTCAGTGAAAATGAGAGTGGCCAAATCTTACAGCACTTTACAGGTTAAAGAGATGCACAAAAAATTTTAGGTAGAAAACTAAGTTAACAGAGAAAGTATTCAAAAAAATACTGACACCTCTTCTCCCAGCTGACTTCAATGCTATCAGAGAGTTTGAAGTGAAAACCATCATTTTTATACTAATTTTAATTCTCCCTTTTGCAACTCTGATGGTTCAGCGAGTCTTTGAGCAAATGGAAGTCTTGATTCACAGCATTAGGTCTGTCTGTAGTCATGTCTGCACCTACGTTACAAAATGTGCCTTATGTATATCTTGCCAAGTCAATAATTCATGACTTAAGTGACACAGTACATTTTTATAGAAATGGTCAGTTGAATATTTGAAATAATGAGGTTCAACAGGCCAGAGATTTCTACCCAATTTGGCTTTATTAATTTGGCTTTATTAATTGAGTAGTGTTTACATTGTTCAATTATGTTCATAACTGTGTACGTGGTTTTCCATAAAATAAAATAAACTAACACAATAACCAATATTTAATTGCCTTTGCCAACAAAAACCCTTAATCAAGCCTTAAAGAAGCATTTGTTTATGCTGTCATTAAAATAACAAAGTATCCATTTCTAAAATTTGTTTATATTTTAACTTGACTAAACTTCAAGATGCTGTTGAGTCTTCTTCAGATAAAACTGAACAAATTGTCTGTAAAGAATCTATTATTTCTTATTTCTTCTTCTTATTGTTTCTTATTATTTTCTAAATCACTGTTGAGTGAAATTTGACCAAGGAAATTATTCTATATGTAATGATAAATTAAAACAAAGATATAACAGAATGTTGTATAAAAACTGCCACCAGTAAGTACTATATCTCTTATTGTATACTGTGACATTCAAGAACAGAAAATATTATAACATGGGCACAGATATATATGAATACATACTTCATATAAACTTAACTGAGTAACTCATCTTAAATGATCTATACATAAAACTGAATATATAATACAAACATTAGACAGGCATGTATAGGAGGTGTTTCATTTAATTTAAAAAGCACACACGCATTCAAACATAGTCTTAGGAAGATGACATTACAAGGAAGTTCATTTTTAGATCTTAAGCACTCCATGATATTTTTTGTTATGATTGTATTTTCAACTTATTTCTTTTATGTTTGAAGTTACAATATAATTACATTATTTCCTCTTTCCCTTTCCTGCCTTCTAATCCTCCCATAAATTATGGCCCCTTTGTATGTATGTATGTATGTATGTATGTATGTATGTATGTATCTATCTATCTATCTATCTATCTATCTATCTATCTATCTATCTATCTAACTATCTATCTATATTAATATGTGTGTGTGTGTATGTGTGTGTGTATGTATGTATATAAGTATGTACGTATGTACATATGTATATGTACTCAAAAACTCAGTGTTCTAGCTCACATCCCTGTATCTGTTTGGTTGATTCTGGGCTCCGATGTTTCTCTTTAGTATCCCCAGTGGCTTCTGCAGTTTGTCACACACAGTGACATGCTGACTAAATGTTTGGTGACTGAATAAATGTACTTAGAGACAGTTTTTATGTCCACAGTGTGTTTAGCTATCTTGGCAGACTTTGAGTGTCTCACACATGTGATGAAATTATATGTGTTTCTCTGAGCACAGGATGAGAATCAACAATAAATATTATTTTAAAAGAAATATCTTTTATCTTCAAAATCAAAACATATAGGGAAAGGAAATAAAAAGAAGGGCATGGAAAAGAAATTAAAATGAGATTTAATGTCTGCCAGATATTTCAAAATCCTAATATATTCATATTACTTTTTTTGGAATTGCCGGGATGTCTCAACATTCTCCATCTTCAAAATGAAAATGATTCTAGATATGAATTTGTGGCTAGTAGTAGAAGTATTAACTGTACAATATTTTCTGTGCTAAACACATTGCTGATGCATTAATTTTTACATGATAAATGTATGAAATCTTTAGCAAACATCTCAATAAAAGTATGTTTCTTCAAGAGGTCACTTCAAACTTTGCTTGTTCTGATTAACTATCCTTAAATATTGTATTGCCTAATATAATTGGTTAAAAATTATTTTAGATTAGACTGTGTTGTCCTTTTCCTTAAGACATTAACATCCTCAAGTCACAAATTATTTGATTCCTGTGTCTTATACAATCTGATGCTTTTATGTGTCCTTTAATTATATATCCATTTTTTAAAAAGAAATGTTGCAATTTCTCTGATGGTGGAGTATTTAATGATTTTAAGATATTGAAATTAAAGATTCATTATCTTGTACGACAACAGATTCCATGTTTGAAATACTCTGTGCCTTCAACTCTAAGGCTTTCACTTGGTTCTCTAGAGCATCATGTTTCTTAGACAAGACTGAGATGGCTGCACTCCAGACTCTCCAGGAATAGATCACAAACAAATCAAGAATGGTGACAATAGCTCTATTCTGTAAATATAAACTTAGAAGGAAGTGACATATTAGATTTACGACTTGAGAATAAGGGAAAGATAATATGAGTGGGGCTTTGAATAAATTTATGTAAGGAATAAAGATGATTATCTCTGGGACAGAAGGATGTCTTGACTACCAGAAGTCTTTTTTTTTTAATTTCAACAAAGGAGCTATCATGGTTCAGACATAGAAGCACTATGCCTGTACAAGAGATGTCTGGAGGAAGAAAGTCAATAGTGGTGGAAACAACTCTTTGTCTGGAAGTTTGGGAAAAAGTTATATTGAAAGAATGGATAAATGGTGGAAACAAATAAGAACTCAAATTCTTTTAGTTTTTCTAAACTTTTAGGCATTGGAAAAATTATATCAGTGACATATGGAGTGTCAGCTAGGTGTCAGTCTCTGTGATAGGGTTTTACAGGAACTACACTTAGCATCCTGAGCAGCCTTTATGCTTAGAGACAGCAGCCCTGATGAAGAAACAGTGGGTGAGAGGTGAGGGAGGGGCAACGAAAAGCTATAAAGCTTTCCTCATCTGAAACACAAATGAGAATGAAATGTGGCTTTTTAAAAAAGTACTGAAATCTCTGTCTACACCCCCTCTTGGCTTTTTTTAATATCCCTAAAAGGCTGGGATTAGGAGTCCTCCCACATCCCGACTCTCTTGGGAACTTTCATAGCACCACTCCTGATTAAACTAACAGATTAGACCCGATGGCATAAGGCACAGCATTTCTTCTTTGAGAAAGAGCAAATAAGAATAAAGTGCTAGATTGCAAAGCTAATTATACATTCTGTTCTGGTGTCAACCATCTGTTGCAATTGTTTAAAAAGCAGACATAAGTCAACTGTTGGGGTGAGATGTTTACTGTTGTGAACACAGAAAATGCTTATGACACCAGTAGATACTCCCTATTCTGCAGCACTTCTGAAGGCTGCAGTGGGTCTCTACTAATGTGTGGGCGACTCTACCTTTTTGTGAGAGAACAAGTAATATAGCTGGATATCATAAAGTTAAATGCTAGGAATACATATTATTTCAGAGCTAAAAAAGTTGTAATGTGTTACTGCATCAAATTTCCTTGTCTGCACATGTGGACAGTGAATCCAAGATATTTTTCATCATATTCTTATTAAATACTTATAATTTTGCATATTTTATTCAGGTTGTTTATTTCTACACAAGTGTTTTGCTCTCTGGTGTATTCTGTCCCTAACTGAGGGGCATATGAGTTATTTTCTCTGTGTCTTTAATATATATAATAGCAAAGAATCATCAAAGTATATATTATTTGTTCTTATATAGTTGGTCATAAAATGAGTTGATGTTTTCTTAATGATATCAGGAGAAATACCCTATGCTCATATTGGAGCTGTGCCTTTCTTTTCCATTTCAATCCCTTCACTAAATAAGTTGAGCAGTTTTTATAACTGAGACTGCTCTGTAATGATAACAACTAGAAATAAGATAATTTAGTTTTTGTTTATGTTATGGGAATCAAATGGAGGCTAACAATAAAATAACAAAGGTCAAACCAGGAAAGACAATCACATCCCATTCCATTGATGAATGAATGGAGGAGTACTTTTAGTAAATGAATTTGATGTCTTTGAGTTAGTTAATGAAACTAGGTTCTGGGACACTCAATGAGAAAGCACACAGGCTCATGGGCATCTCTGAGTATGGTACAAACGGGAGAGTTTCTCTCTCGCACTATGTTTGGGGGTCATCTTCCAGGGGTTAGCATTTTGTTGTCAACAGTCACATCACAAGCAGCTGTCCTTCATTTCTTCGCTGCCCACCATTTTATAACTTTACAATAATTTGTTTCAAGTCTCCACCATCAGAAGCATATCCCTAAACAATACTTTTTTCTTTGTGACCCTCCTACATTGAGGAAAGCACGCAATTTTTTACTAGAAATTCTACAGAAAACAAATAGCGCTACATGTCTTCCAATAAGATTTATTTTTCAGACTATGATTCTCATTCTCTCTCTCTCTCTCTCTCTCTGTCTGTCTTCAGCCTCAGCCAATGGAAAGTTTTGTATAACTTCAATGATGTTAATAAACTCTCTCCATTAAGATTTCTAACTAACTGAATACATGCTCAGGGAGTCAGGTAAGGAAAAGAAATGATGTCAGGTTAGTTATCATGACAAGAAACTGAAAATAATCTTTTGTATGGACTTCAGTTGGATGTTAAGGCTTCTGACTTTTTTTCATTTTTAGATTGAATTCATGGTCTTAGACTTAGGTCAATATGAAATCCTTACTATCTTTGCCACTAGACTATACATCTGCATGTCTCTTTCTGACTTGTTAAATGTGAAAAGAAAATGGACTGAGAAATCCTCTACTATAGTAATATCTGGATAATGTTAGGATGAAGTCCAGGAAATGGTTCATTCTCACGGGCCATTGAATATAGCAATTATTTTCTTTCCAATCTGAGGGGCCACAGGGGTTTTCAGAATGGTAGCTGTGAAGTCTTTCAGTAGTACTACTACTTTTGGATGGATGTGGTTATAAAATCCTCCATCAGTATTTTAAAAACTAAAAATATGTTTCTTTTGTATTCTAAAGGAAAAGTAAATGAAGACAAATTATTGAATGGGAATTTTTGATTTTCTTTTTTTATTTCTAATATCAGAAATTTTGTGTTTAAAATATACCACAAATGTCTCAAACTTATGTCTATTTTTCATTCTGTATCTTTATTGTCCTTTTATGTAAGCACATCTAAAACAGATTCTTAATTTATATATATTTTCTTCTAAAGAATGCCCTACTTAATTTTTAAAATGGGAATTACTTTTTTCTTTTTATAACATAAATATATTATATATATATATATATAATTATATATATAATTACAATATATATGTGTATATATACATATGTGCATATGTATATATAATAAAACACTAATATACAAAATAAAATAAGAATTAAAAAAACACATATCACAAAATAAGCAACTCAATTAAAAATGGGGTACATATCCAAATAGATTTATCAAATCAGGAATCACAAATGTCTTAGAAACATTTAAAGAATTGTTCAACATACTTAACCAACAGTGAAATGCAAATCGAAACTATGTCTTACATCTTATGCTTATCAGAATAGCTACGATCAAAAACACAAATGACAGCTCAGACTGGCAAGGATTGAAGCAAGCAGGACACTCCTCCTTTGGTGGTGGGAGTGCAAATTTGTACAGCCACTATCGAAATTAGTGTAGAAGCTTCACAGGAAACTGGGAATCTATCTACTTCATGATCCAGCTATACAATCTTGGGCATATACCCAATAGATATGAACCCTACCACAAAAAGGACTTGCTCAACAATGAAGATTGCTGCTCTATGCATAACATGTAGAAATTAGAAACAACACAGATGTCCATCATTAAAAGAATGGATAAATAAAATATGTTAAAATTACACATTGGAGTATTATTCAACCATTAGTAAAATTAGCTATTAATTTTCCACATAAATGAATGGAACTAGACAAAAAATGTCCTGTGTGAGTTCATTGGGACACAAAAACCAAAATATGAATATAATGTAATTATATGTGAATGTTAGCAGTTAAGCCAATGATAACCAAGCCACAATATGAAGTACCACAGAGATTATGTATACAGTATTGGTGGTGGTGGTGGTGGGGAGCAGATGGTTCTTCCTTGGAAAAGGAAATATAAGAAATAGTTATGGATGGATGAGAGGGTGCAGCAGAAGGATCAAGCTGAGAAGAGAGAAGATTGCAGATAAGGGAATAAATAGGGAGAGAGAGAGAGAGAGAGAGAGAGAGACAGAGAGAGACAGAGAGAGACAGAGAGAGACAGAGAGAGACAGAGAGAGAAAGAGTCAAAGAGACAGAGAGACAGAGACAGAAACAGAGACAGAGACAGAGAGAGCTATATTTAAGGGCCATTTGAGGGGAAGTATAGAAACCTAATAGAGTAGAATATTTCTGAATTAGATACTGATATAATGAAATAAGAATACTGCTCTAAATGAAATTGCCAAATAATAGTAAAGGCAGAAACCTAAAAAGCTTCAGTACTAAGATTCAGTTACATCTAATTTAAATAAAGGGGACCTACAGGAATGCTAAAACAATCCAGACTACTACCCAAACTACAGGTTGCTCTCTATAAACTACCTTCAAGGGCCCCATTGAACATGTAGAAGTCCAATTGGTGAGTATACAAAGTGTTCACTGTTGTTAGAATTTGTGGTACATGATAGTATAAAGTCTGCTACCAATGGAGACATGTAAATGAAAAGTGACCACAAAGCCTTTGGTCCACAATGGTGTCCTGTCTATAGAATATTCAGAACAGTAGTACAATAGACCTTGTAGAAATAATCAATCAATATTGGATTTTACTTAGTGCATATTCTATGTGATTCAATCCATAACACACACTACTTAGGAGGACAAGAACCAGAATCAAAATAGCCAAAGGACCTAGGGTAAAACTGAACACTACTAACCAACTTAAAGAACATAGCAATAAAATGACACTTAATGACGTTCTGCTATATTCACAGAGTAATGCTTAGCTCAATCATCATCAGGGAAGCTTTCTACTGCAGCAAATGGGAACAAATATAGAGTCCCACAACCAGACAATAAGCAGAAAGTGAGAGATCTTGGAACATTCAGCCAAAACCAGGAGGCCTCCATCAAATCCTTTCCCTCAGGGGTCATTGAACCCTGTGGAAAGAGAAGGCAGACAGTCTAAATGCCTGAAAGCATGCAAAAACTATCAAGAAAACGAGGCCCTCTAAATGAACAGAGTATTTGGATACTATGAACTCATAGAGACTGAGACATCATGCGTAGGATCTCCATTGGTGTGCTTCAAATTCGGTCATAATGATGAAAAACATGGACACATGTCCCTGTCACTAAGGCAGGAGCTATATTCAACTTACACTCACACGCAAACTCACACTCACACACTGTGAAAACAAAGTACTCAATAATAGTCTACATGCCCAGAAGTAGACGACCAACAGAAAATGAAATCAATGACATCTTAATATGGTGCTTATCTCATAATGTTGTACCATGGCTTTTTTAAAAATAAAATATGTAGCAGAGGTTGGCCTGAACATAAGACACTGAGGAACCCTGCCCCCAGTTGGTACTGATTGGTAAATAAAGTTTCTAGTAGCCAATGGTTGGGCAGGGAAGACAGAGGCAGGATATTTTAGGTTTCCTGGACAAGGGACCAAGGGAGAAAGGAAGAAAGAGATTCTCCATGCTGGGTAAAGGAGAGGAGAGATACCATCCTGCGAAGATACAGGACAGAGAGAATAGCCACTGTGTAAGAGCTAGGGGAGAGCAGCCCCAAGAGGCCTGCCTGACTGGATCTGGGGCAGCAAACATGAATATAGAATTTAGTAACAACTCAGGGATATCTGAGGGAGTCAGATTATCCACATGGCCCAGACATTGGGCTGTTTAAAGCAGATTAAACTTTAAAGAATGTGTGAACGTGTGTGTGTGTGTGTGTGTGTGTGTGTGTGTGTGTTATTCAAGAACCCAGAACATTGGGGTGGGTAGTGGGAAATGCCACTGCTGCCACTGGGATCAATTTGAGTATTTAATTGGGCACTGCTACATCTTACTCCATCACAAGGCCTGACATTTTCTTTCTCCTGCACAGTCCCAGGCTCTAGCCTTTTATCTCCAAACAAAGATTATTGTGCAGTATCCTTTTACGGAACATTAGTCAATAAAATGCCAATGTCCAGACTGCAACCTGATCTTAGGGTATAGAACCTGACATCTGACTACACAGTGCACAAGAACAACCCTCAACAAGTTTTATTGAAAGCTAGATGTAAAGCTAGCTGTATGAATCTCTCCTTAGATGTATAAGAGAATTTTATGATCTTGTACTTTCTATCCATATCTTTAGTATTATACTCTTAAAGTACGCTTAGTATACATTGGTTTCTCTTTAATAGAGTTCAGATTTAATGCTATCATAAATGCCGATAGTGTTTTGCTTTCCAGAAAAAGTTTACACCATAAAAAAAGAAAAAATAGAAAGTGAGTTAGAAGGAGGAAATCCATGTAGCTTAAAACCATATACTTAAATCCTTGAGTATCTCAACAGTACTTTTAGCTGTTATTTAAAGTAAGGGATTGGAATATAAAGGAGATAATACAGAAATGACTATCAGCACAAAGACTGAATACACATAACACCATAATTGTCTAGCATGAGGTAATCTTTCCCTCATAATCTGGAATTGTTCTGTTATAGATTATCCACAGGGAAGGTCCCAGCTAGGAAAGCATGTCTTTTTACCTGTTTGCTCAATTTGAGAACCTGTTATAAAGTTTGTTCTTCATCAGTCAGAGACTAGATCTCTGTGTTTGAATAATGAATTGTTGCTACTTATCTCAGTGGGATGATTCATTTTCCACTGGTAATTATTAGATATGGTATTCATCATTTGGAACCACAATTCCCATAGATAGTCATATGCATTTACCATGGCCATGGGGCTATATGAGACACTGCCAGTCAGTTAACTTCATGCCTTAGCATCTGCCAGCCTGCTCTGGGATTATATGAGAAATTTTTTGGTCCCCAGGTATCAACCTTTAATCATTATCTATGTTGTTTCGATGTCAATCCAGTCAAGTTCTAGCAATAAGACATCTTCTTTTCAGAAGGTCTCTTTTCTTTTAATCAATTATTAAAATTTTATTATTTTGAAAAAAGCTACCTCTTACTATATATAGATATTTTCCCCAGAGTATTCCTTAAGGAACTTCACATGTTTTGGCAGTTCATTTTTCTTTTTCCCTGTTTTGATCAGTGTCTTATTCATTCTCTCAAGAGGATTTTGCAATCCTGAGATTTGCCCCAAGGTAATTGTATCAAAAAAATTCTATTTTTTTGCAGGTTTATGACTCAATGTGTTTCACAGGGCTTATATTATTTCATCTAAAAAAATCCTCTACGGATTATTATTCTTGTGGTTTCTGTTATACAAATAATCAATAGCACACAGATGGCTGATATTTGCCCATGGCCATAGAGTCGCCCAGTGGCTGAGAGAGTGTTCTGAAATTTCCTTCATTTTTTGGTAAATTGACAAATGCATGGAAACTTTTAGTAAAATCATAAATTAACACTAAGTTAAACACTAAGTTAAATAGGTACTAAAGAGAGAGGTGGCTTTTAGAGGGGACTTGAGTTTGGTTTACAGTTCCAAATTAATTAAAAATACTACTTTAATCTATCAGGTAACTTTACATATTTGATGTGTATAGGTGTGCATGTTCTTGGTTATACACAAATGAGAAAGTATAACCAAGCCTGCTGTTAACATGATTTCTTCTTTAATCTTTATTTTATTTATTTCTTATTTTTGAGATTATTATATACTTAAATCAGTTCTTTCTTCCCTTTTCTTTCCCAAAGCCATATCAGAAAACCCTGGTGTTTTGTTGTTGTTGTTGTTTTATTTTTGTTGTTTTTCAAATTAATGTGCTTTTTTCAAATTTATTTTGTTTTTTACATTAGTAGTTCTTTAGAGCATAATTCTTAATATAGAAACACATCTGACCCAAACATCCCTTATTTGGTTATAGTTTTTTGTGTAGTTTTGAGGCCTCCTGATTTTTTCCCCTGTCAAATTTAGCAGTCCTACTAGTGTTCTCTACCATACTTATTTTCTGAAGTTTGAGATAGCAATATAATCAAAATATTTCCTTTATTACTTTGTACCCTTTAAATGCCCCATAAATCCATCTATGTGCTTCTTAAAATTTATGGCCTCCTTTTTAAATTGTTATTTCATACATATATGCATAGTGTTTATAACACAAATTATATATATATATATTCCTAAATATAATCAGATTAGTACATATAATGTTAGTTGTATGTATGTTTTCAGGGAAATCAACAGCCATACCAAATTGTAACATTTATGAACCACATCAACAACCAGCATGGCACAATAACCCTGATGGTATAGTAGTGGCATATGTAACTTGATGATAACCACCAGTTCTCTACTTGGACTTAAATTTTAAAAAAGCATAGCAATCTATGTAGTGCTAGTGATTCATACAAATTTGAGAACAATCTACAACCACTAATTTACTAAACAATCATGATCTTTAACAATAATCCATAAATATCGGTCTTTATACCCATAGATAATTGTAATCTTTACCCCTTATCCAAGAAATTTCACTTGACAGGGGACAGAGACCACTACAGAAAATCCAGGTAGTCAAAATACAGATTTTTAGAATGCAAGCATAATGGATATATGTACAAAACCCACCCACATATAAGGATCAAGGAACATTCTAGAATATGGATCAGAAAGATAATGGCCAGATAATCAGGGAGTTTGTCATGACATATTATCCTAGTAACATCAGAAGCTAACTTCACAAAAGCCTATGAACATTACTACCATATCTTTTGAAAGGATCTCTTGCTAAACCTGGAACTCACTGTTTATAAATAGAGTATTTGTCCAACAAGTGCTAAAAATTCACCTAGCTCCATGTCTCTACGCACATGGCCTGGCTTTGCAGGTGTACACTGCTGTGGCTGGCTTTCATGTGGGTCTTGTGATCCAGACTCATGTCCTCATGCTTATGCAGAAAATGCTTTAATCATCAAATCATCACGCTTACCAATAGCTTTATATTTTAAGGACAACATTAAAAATCATCATGCTTCACATGTTATCTATGTATAAGTTAAAATCCCTTTACTTACATCCTTGATTTCCATAGTAACTATAGACTTTGTGGCTGCTATTGAGAACACTATGGCATAGCTTTATTTTGCAATTTTAATTTTGAATGTGTCTTTTTCTAACTCCAATTTCTGTGGTTCCTAAGTGAATCATCCAATAGCTATTAACTCATCATCTTCTGATGTATTGTTTATGTCAGTTTATCTCTTTACATATAACTGAGGAAATGTTCTTTCTTTAAATGTATAGCTTGTTTGTTTCTTACATTTTAATAACAAATAAGTATGAACCCATCAATTATTCTTTCTACCTTTGGCAATCAGGACTGGTGAAGAGTGCTCTATTGTTTCTCCTTCATCTCTTTTATGTTTTTGCTGTCCTTTTCTTAAAACATGTTTAAAAACCAGAAAGCCTGCTGTTGTTTCTGTTGAACATCTCCCATCTTACTTAAGTCCCTCTGTATCTTCTCACACTCCTGGAATACACATAATCTCAAATACTACTGTCCGTCACATTTGTACACCAGTTCAGCTAAACCTCCATGTTCATTTGCTTGGATGTCTTACCAAATATGGCTTATTTTAGTAAGTTAGCAACCATATAAACTTACATAATATCTTTATATTGTATAAGCCTTAGGGCCTTTTCCCCCATCTGTTAAATGAATTTAACATTACTGCCTACTGCATGAATTTCTCTTCTGTGTGAAATTCACATGATGTAATACTTGTAAAACAGCTCTCATTTTCCCAATGTGTTACATATTACCTGTTATTATTAAGTCTTTAATGCTGCGCACTTATCCTTCTTCCCTTCTGTATATGCCAGAGTTCTTTCTCTCTCTTTTTGTTTTGACACTTAACTCACATTTATTGTTCTCTTCAGTTGCTTTAACACTTTAGCTTTTATGTATGCACCTGGGATATCTTTAAATAGTATTCATCTTTTGTATAACTCACAACCCATTTCTTTTGTGCTTTTTTTATTATTTCAGTTCTAAACTTTTAGGGATAACAACCTTCTCGACAGCTCCTACTGTTCATAACACATGCAGCATTGAAATGAACATACAACAAATAAGAAACTAACAACAGATACAGAATAACACCGATACCCATTCATTTCCTCTGACACTTCTCAAAGATATGTAGGAAGTGTTTCAGAATCTTTTCCAAAACATATCCACATCCAAAGTTCCTTCATGGTCTTGCAAACTTTTGTCATTTCCAGAACCTGGGTTCTTATCTCCTTTCAATAAAAATAAAATTCTTATATCTCTTATTAGACTACATCATCTATCTTTACCCCTTTCATTTTGCCTTCAGTATGATATTTTTCTAACAAAAATTAAAAACGAGTAAGCAAAAATACATACATACTTCTTTAAGGTAGATTTCATGGTACCAGAATGTCCCATGCAATCCTTGAAAGGATAGAAACAACTACTTGCCCTAACCAACTATGAGGACTATGAAGTATAGCAGTGACCAGAATGTCACAATAATTCTAAGGATGCAATACTTTCACTCATATCTTGGCACTAACCATTAGCTGTTAAGTTGAGTTTAATGCCTACTATATAAGAATGATATTTTGTATTCGACTTAGGTACCTAGCTAACCACTAATTGAACAAATGATCACAACTTTACTAAACCAAGATAATTCTTAATTATATTCTAAATAAAAGCCATATATGTATATATATATATATATATAGCAGGTTATTTATAAGCTGTGTTTCCAAATGGCATCATCATTTCTTATTATTACCTAGAGATGACCTGATATGATGGGTGAGAATATTGCTTCAAAGTCATATTCACTTAATTTGATATGTGATCTCACCTGTTCCTTTTCATCACCTTGGGGACTGTGTCATGCAAATTCATTTTATCATGTCTCTCTAGAGCTGCATGCACTTAACCAGACTGTGTGATATATAAGGCTTTACCAATTACCTGCTTTTCTCCATGATGAGACTACACAATCCCTAGAAACTTTGAATTTTAATATTTTTATAGGTTACTGTTATGTGCTTTTCTTATATATAACATATATATGTATATATGTTTATATAGAGAATGTATTTGTGTGTGCATATGTGCATGTGTGTGAGTGTGCCTCTGTGTGTGTGTGTGCATGTGTGTGTGTGTGTGTGTGTATGCAATTCTTGTTCCCACTGTTAGACCACAACAATGAGTAATAGTAACCAACAGCTCCAACCACTGATGGTCTTACATTGGTAAACCAACCAATTTCTTACAGAGTAACTTGTTGGTAGGCTGTGATGTTTCCTAGGCTAGGTTACATTGATTGTGGTTTTAACTATGGGCATTTTTAATCTACACTATAAACATTGACAGAAAAGACTATTGTAGTCTGGGGCACATTCATACATAAGGTCATTCAGGTTCAGTGTTTTGCAGTTAAAGAGACCAGAAGACAAACTCATTCTCACTGTTTTTGTTTGGTTGGTTAGATTTTTTTATGCATAGCTTACATCCCAGACAAACTTAAAGTACTAAAATTTCTTAAA
This sequence comes from Grammomys surdaster, assembly GCF_004785775.1. NCBI lineage: Eukaryota > Metazoa > Chordata > Mammalia > Rodentia > Muridae > Grammomys > Grammomys surdaster. Next base: position 2,103,703 of record NW_021604646.1, on the reverse strand, counting down.
AACAAACACTCTTGCATTACTATAGACAGCATGATTAATGCAGGCGCGGGGTTGAAATGGTCTTTGGCATCTGTTCCACCTCTTATATGTGCAATTTGGTGCTTCAGAATCGAATTCAGGGCTAAAGAAGATCTTTGAATGAACTTGTTCAATTCTCAGTTCTATAACAATTTCAACACAATTCTATTTCCTCCTTATTATGCTACTGTCACATCATTCTCATGCCTAGATTCTTAAGTAGAAAGCATTGAATGGAGATGGTGTTTGTTTTTTTCAGGAACCACATGGCTACTATTCTAATATATAATATGTGCAGCCAATAGTAATCAAGTCAAAATGTGAATAATTTCTAGGATTTGATTCCTAAGCAGAGCCTATGTTGTTTAGTTCTGTCTGTAACATACACACATGACACACATGCACAAGTGAACACACACACAAGTGAACACACACACATATACACACACACAAACACAACACACACTATAAGGACTCAAAACTAAACTGTAAGGAACCATAAGAATTGAAGTGGCTGCGTGAACCTTTACTGTCATTGTTACTCATCCTCTGAGTAAGACATACCAGAAAGAAGCAGATGGTTTGGGAAGAGATAAAATAAACATGAGTAATGCAAAACCTGCCATTCAATAATGCTAATCACACCACAGATTTTGGACAGTGGTGAATTCTCCACTTGCTAATAAAACTATGGTGAAACATATGTTCTGGGAGAAATGAAAATAGATAAGAGAAAGTTAGCAGAATCTCAACTCTGCTGCTTGCTTCAAAACACTTGTCTTACTGAGTGCTTCCCTACCAATGTAGCAAGTGAGCCTGAGAAATTCTCTTCAGATTCCTCTCTCTTAACTACAGCCCTTCTCTTGGTGTCTATTCAAATAAACCTTTGTTTCTCCAGAAACATATCACATTATTTACAAAAGTATCTCATATTTAAAAGCCAAGATTATTTGCATAGGTCCACAGGACTTATTTTGCTTCAAACTGACATTTTTCAACACAAATGTTATAAAGAAGGATATTTAAGCATTATTTTATAGATTACCTAAAGGATAATATTGACTTTGGTGAGCTTTATACGTTGCATGTTTAGAACTTTCAGAGAAATTAAGGGAATCAATATTATGTTCGATGTTACACAGAAATATCATAAAATATAATTTACTTGAAACAAAAGCACTCTGATTCATTTTCTGTTTTAAAAGTGAATATGGTGCCAGGTCAATGTCATTGATGCACTGGAAGGCAGCAACATATAATTTTCCTTTCTTACTTTTCTCTCCTGTGCAAGTTTCTACTTCTTAATATGGCCCAAAGCCTGGGGTTGTAAATGATACTTTATTTTTAAATACTTACATAAGTTAAAATTAATAGTGTAGTTGCAAGTTTATTAAAATGTTGATATTTTAACTCACAGCTACTTAAATGTTCAAACCTTTTTATTATTAGAATTTGTTCGCAGACAAAGGGCTTTACTGTGACACTTGCATATATACATATATGTAATATTATATTTTGTGTTAATTTGATAATAAGTGAAACTCAGCAATATTTTAAATATCATCATCAAGTTCTTCTGAATCCAGCTACCATGGCTTAGTGTTCTGCGAGTAACTTCGTATTTTGAAAAATAGATCTACTCATAAATTACTGATCAGGAAATTTGACATTGTGGGCATTGTGCTTGGACTTGCTGGTACAGGAAGTAATGCCAGGCATACAACTTGGGTACATCCAAAATCCTTCTGAAACATAGATAGGTATTTAGTGAAGTGACCATAGTTCAATAATTCAGATTAGAGAATTAAACCATGCACAAGTATTAAAAAAACACACAGAGAACAGGAGTGGAGAGAGATGCACTACAATGACTTTTCAAAGAAACAAGGAACTACTAGTGGGAGATCACTTGCTTGCTCACCATGACTGCTAACATCTACAAATAGAGAAAACCACGTTCAATTGCATTCACATTTAATGAGTTTGGCAAAGGTCTTTGAACTTGATGTGAGAGTGGCTGAGTCTAGCTCATGTGCTATTTTAGCTCAGTTCTATACATAGTGTCTGGAATCTAGATTGCTATTTCTTAAGCACGAAAGATACAGATGAATGACTGTACCATAGATAGCTCCAGTCTTTTGAACATTGCATAGTAGCTAGATTGCATCAATCTTGACAGTGTCACTAGATTAAGAGTTAGTAGTAATGCAGACCACGACAAAGGATGAGGAAGGATGAGTAATTAAGCCAGACTCACCTTTGAATCTCTTAAGTTTTCAACGCCTACTCATAGAGCACATACTCTAGTCAACAGTAACACAGTGAAGAACAAGGACATGTCATTTTGTTCTTGGGAGGACTTTACCCAACTGACAGTATGTAATGGAGAATAGGAGAATGAAGAATCCCAACTATGAGTTGTATACAGTATGGGGATGTAGGGAATAATTACCCTGTCTTCTCGCTGAAAGAGTCATGCACACTATGTTTGTTGAAACCATATTGGGAGAAAGCCATACACTCTCTATATGCATTGGCAATGGCTGCCTTGAGCAAGTATATTAAAGTTCAAGGTGTGCCTTAACTCCAAGGCTCATATAATCTAAAATGTTTTTTTCCACTGTAATTTCTGAAAAACATTCCAGTTCTTTTTGCAAATCAAACAAAGTAGAAAAAGAGGTAGAAAACAATCTAAAACATAGGAATGCTAGAACTGGATGACTTTTTCAATTAGTTGATATTTAACCAAAGTATGAAGGGTGAAATAGTAGCTATATTAAGATAAAAGGAACGTTCTTGAAGAAGCATTTAGGTGAGCATGAGAGTGGTTGATGGTTGTTGGGAATTCTGAAGTCCTCAAGCAAGTCATGTGTTAACTGTATTACATGATCGAGTGGACAAAAGCCTTGCTATGAGATAGGATTGGAAATGCTGGAAGTTGTGATCTCTAGCAGCTCTCTTTGTTTCTGTCACGTACACCTCTGCTGATAAATTAAAATTCAACTTAAGTGCAACGTGTTCATGCAGCTCACAACCTATCAAGGAAGACGTCTGGATTCTGACTATGTGTGAATCCAAATATGTATAGCTAATATTCCAATGACAAAAACAGGATCATCTCCAAACTTAGGGTTAAACCTAGCACAAAGATTACTTATGAAGAAATAAGCCTATATTTATGCTGATTTGGCAGAGATTTCAAAGAGGTTTATTTTAATTATTATTTTGAGTGGCAGAGCTGGTGAAATGCTAACAAATTCAATGCACCATGTACCACATGAAGCACAGAGTGTATTTCTAGAAAATGATGATGGTTTTCTAAACTAGTCAAAAAGGGGAGGGTTATTTTAGCCCTAATGCACTCCACTATATCAAGTTGTTCGCTTGAATTATTTATATGTGTATTGCAATTTTTAAACTGGAAGCATCAGAGACACTTAAGCCAGTGAGAAGTTAAGGACTTTGTAGGTCATTCAAGGAGAATGTTAACTAGGGCAAACAGCAAAGACTGTGGGAAATATGTCCAGTCTACTTCACAAATCACAGGGACTAGGCTGTCACACAGACTTGGATTCAAAGATGAATTTAGGTACTTTAAAACTGAGCAAATAGTTTCATTCTCTCCCCTGCCTAAAACTTCAGTTTTCTTGCCTTTAACCAGGGAATTGTACATTTTTCGTTTTGTATAAAACTGTATAACTTAGTGATATGCCAAAAATGCAGCATACAAAGATAATACAGGAAAACATGTATTTTGGTGTCATTGTATTTTTTTTAAATAACCAGAAAGCCTCAATAATTATTAAAAAAAATAAGGAATTGTAGCATTTCACTTTCTACAAAGTATTTAAACTCATTGCTTCTACCAGTATTGAATAAAATGTAAGTGTTCTGTCATTTAAATTCCATAGGGATACTAAACTTGTAATTTAAAAATATTCTCAGAAACTAGACATCATATTTGACCCTCAATCCCACAAGAAAATTCACTGAATCACAATTTCCTTAAACATTTCTATACTTTTTACTATTTTAAAAATTATCAGTTAATATTAGTCATTTTACAATCTAAGTTAATCACTATAAATAAAAACCTTTATACTAGTGTACAATGGATACTATTTTGAGATGGGTATAAGTAAAATGTACTAGACACTCCAAAGTGGTAAAACTAATTCTAAATAGGTTGTCATGTTGTGTCTTTGAGAACAAGTTTACGATAAAGGACAGCAGGTATCTATAATTAAAAATGACAAGGATAAGATTATATGATAAAGTTGATCTGAGGTAGATCTTGGTTGATTCCTTGTTAAATCTAAGAGTGAATATAAATAAAAATGCACTTATTTTTATGCTAGTTTCCTTGAGGGTTCACAGTTTTGAAAATAGAGTTTCTCCATCTGCTAAAAAATCTAGACACTAGAGTTATTGACATTTTAAAACAATAAATGACATTCTTGTTTTTCATCCAAATCTGATTGTAGGATACAATGGATAAAGAAGTATTATTAGTAGGTCTTGTTGTTTATAAAGTCTTTCTAGAGTAATAGCATAAGGGTAAATTTGGATGAAAGGCTCCCATCATTTCTGTGAAATATGGCATAAAATGGAGAATACCAACAAACCTAGGTTTGTTGAAGTGTGGCGTGCTGAGATCAACATAGATCACAGGCAAATAATACCTATCCTTATTTAAGAACACATGACAGCAAGTTGGAGGATAAAAACAGACAGTCAGAAAAGCTCCAGAACAGTATTCTAAAGAGAAAAACAGTCAGTTGAAACAAGAGTGATTAGAGGTAATAGAAAGAACAGCAGAATTATGATACAGTACAAATGAAGTGAGGAAAGATAGAATCTTGAGAATGACCACTTCAATTAGGTGATATTTAGCAATCATTTAAAGTATGAAAAGTTAGCCATGAGAAATTTGAGGCACATCCTGTAAAAAGAAACATTATTGTGAACATGCCAGTTATGGGGAGTGCAATTCTATAGTGTGGTCAAGAAAAACAGTCCATCGTTTTCTAATCACAAAGTCTTCAGTATATATACAAATCTTCTCTGTTACCTACTTTCCAATCAGAACGTCATAACATCAGCATCATTGTACAGAGAAAGAGAAATGGCTTCAAATTATACTGTAATCGGTTAAGACAAGGTCTGAAACAGTGTCATCTGACCTATAAGACTGGTTTATTTTCCTTTCTATTTCAATTGCACACAGAAAATAGGACTGTTTTATTGAGAGGTCCCATTTCATTATTTAAGATGTATGACCTGACAGTATCATCTCCTTTATCCATGTCCAGGGTACATATAGGAACATTATACATAAACCTAGGTGATTATTTCACTCCTCTGTTTTGCAAATTCTAAGTAAACCCTTGCTTACATAGAAATTCAAACCATGCAAACCATTGTTTACTTGGAACTCTATACACTCTCCTTCACTTAGCCTCTTTCTAGATATCTCTGTGTATGTGTCTTCCTATATGTGTCTCTCTTTCTCTCTTTCTCGCATACATCCACATACAGACACCAATAATTCAGTTTAAAATTTGATTTTAATTGCACAAATAAGAGGTTCATTATTGAATTCCCAAGCATATGTGATTTGAGCTTTGATAATGTTCACACCTCTATTACCTTATCTTTGTCCTTATATTTCTCTTATCTTCTTCATATACACAATGGAAGCCCTTTTATTTTCACATTTTCTCTTGCCTGTAGCTTCTATAAATGAAAGACAACATATTATAAATTTTTTCTCCATTTTATGTTATATAAATGTTCACATTGTGTGTATGTGTGTCTGTGTCTCTATACACATGTGCACATGTGTGTGTATCTGTGCACACATGCACACTCCTCTGAGTGTGTGTGAGTATGAGTGTGTGTTTGTGTGTGTGTGTGTGTGTGTGTGTGTGTGTGTGTAGGGAGACAGACATAAACAGAGAGAGGAGGGAGAGATATCAGTCATAACATTAAGTTTTGATTAGGTATTTATCTACTTCTTCGGAACACCACAACCTACACTAGCACTCGTGATACCTACAGCTTTGGAGGTTTTGCTTCTTCATTGTATGCATTATTTTGACATCCCACAGTATTTACCACTATCTCTGCTTTTTTTTTCCAGAAAGGTTATTTCAAAAATGGCAATGGCAAATATTGTACTCAACTGGTCATCCTCCCTGAGCACTAGACTCACCACTAACTAAATGCAATCATGCCTCCTCTTGAGATCAGCGTCTGCTCCAGCCTTAAAGTCATGATTGCTTTCCCATGTCATCCAGACTTGTTTGTGTTAAGAAGAGAGACGGACTCTTTGCACCATCCCACACATACTGTTTATTTAAGGATAGACAAGAAGCTGTGGACATCTCTGAATCACATTCTGTTGAATGAACAGATGCAGCAGCTTCTAGAATGTGTAAGGAAGATTATTTCACAAAATTCATCAAGGGAGCAGGAAAAATAAACAATACCAAGAATCTACTTGGGGTATAATAGTAACATTGGGGCTTTATCTTTGATTAGTTAATAAATATTTTTTCATGATGTGATTTGAAAAATGATCAAGAAATCACCAGCAGAATGCAATTTTTCTGTCAATATCTAAAAGTATCTGTTGGGGAACCACTGTAGATATCCTTACCTTCTTGAGAAAATACTGTGGTATTATGCTTAGGGTGTGACACAGTTGGCAGAATTTCCCTTGAAAATGTTTTGCCTTTCAGCTGCAAAAGTTCCTCTAACAAACTGGATGTTAGAAGAAACTCCCAGATACCCCTGGCTATGTCTACAGCTCATTATCTGCTCATTACAGGCAACCTGAAGGGAACTAGGGAAAGGCATTCGGAGGATACACTCATGTTTTATTGATTGCCAACTGAGCTCAGGCCTCTGAATTCTCACACTTTGCGATATTTTGTTAGGAAAATAAGCACAGTCGGTCCTGTTTACATGCTCCCTCCCTTCTGGTGCAATTGATTCTGGCACAGAACAAAATTGAGCATCTTCCCCAATTAGGTTCTCATGAGTCACCTCCATACACATGCTAAGGCGAGGCTTTCAATAATCCCATTGCTTATAGTCTCAGAGGACAGGCAACACAGCTTGCTAGTTCAATGCCTCTTTGGATGAATGGCAAGATGGAGGTCCCGAGAAGTTAATTGGATTGTCCATAGTATCATAACCAATGGGTAGCAAACTTAGAATGGGACTTAAGCATCTATGCCTTCCTTATTATTTTATGATTATTATAACAATCCTGCATACACCTTCTTCCCATTTCTGTATCCCAAATAATAGTACTTTAGTTTTAACTTCTTTCTTACAAATAAACACATAGTGTGGCACATATCCAGCTATCTTATGATAATTAGGTATATATAGATCTCAGAATGTATTAAGTGGTAGTAAGTTGAAGAAATGAGAGTGTTGAACCTCTCTCAGGACAATAAAACCAAGGTTAGAAGTTTGAAGGGTTCATTCTGACAAGGAAGCACCTGGTTGAAGGAAGTGAGCTGCCTTAAAGAAGTAAGAATTGATCAAGTTCTAGAGGCAAATGCACATAAAGCCAAGAAAAAAAAAAAGATCGCTGTGATGGACTCTGGAGTCAGTCAGTATGGATGATTACTTTTCACTTCATGCAAAATATAAAAATTTTTGAGTCTTAGTTTCTGTGCTTATAAATGACCCACATCTATAATAACTTAGAAGGTATTTTAGCAGTTATGTTTAATATATATATATATATAAATGTGTATATATATATATTAATCATTCTCAAAGCATAAATTTTTGTCTCAATAAAATCTTTATTAAGAGACACTCATAAGAAAGCTTGCATTATAACAAAGTATTTAGAGACTTTATTTTATTTTATAATATTTTTATTTCAAATATTTTAATATATTTGTCAACCTTTGATTTTTGTTTCGTCCTCCCCTATCCGTACTCACTTATCTTCATGTTCTATCTGTCACAAAATAAAAGATACAAACCAAAACCCAAGCAGAACAGAACAATGAGAAAGCATCAAACACAAGCAAAACAACAACAACAACAAAAAAACCAGACAAAACATGTAGAGTCCAGTCCACACTGGTCAACTACTCCTGAGAACTGTTTACTACATTGGTTCAAGAAACCATACACTGTCCTTGGATATTAGCTGCAAAATATTCAAGTACCTTTTAAACATTCCCACAGTAACTTCCCAAAAATGCTGACTTCTCTATTAATTCATTACTGATAATAAGAAGAATAAAAAATGAATAAGAATGAAAACAGAGAAGATAAGAACAAAAGTGAAGGGGTAAATGGTAATAATTAAAAAAAAAAAAACTGTTTCACTGTTTCTCAGAACATATTTTCCAAGGAAATAGACAAAAACTCGGGTCTCTTTTCTGGTGTAGTATCATGTAACCAAATAACAGCTACGAAAGTCAGACTACTGGACTCCAGATTCATTATTCATTCAAAGATGCTGGTTGATCCCTAGGCAATAGGAATCTGTTTAATGTCCATTCGTATTTCATTTACACTGTGTTGCTACTCAAATCTGGTATTCTCTGATGAAGCAATGAGATTACGCTGAAGAAAGTATTTCTTCAAATACCACAGAATTAACATGATCCATATGTGTGAACCTATATCACATGTGTGATTTATTGGTGCATCATAAGTGCTCCTAAGGATAGGAAACATGAAAGATGTCAGATTGAATGGCACTTAAGAGCTGACAGGGAGTTTTATGTGCTTGGAAAACTGGAAAAGCCAGATGCACATAGAATTTCACATCTACACATATGGACATTAATGGCAAGCAAAGTACATTGCAGTCCAAAGCTCATATTGTATTCTGGGCTCTATTCTTCTGGATCTCAGCTCATCAAAGAGATTGAAATATGACCAAAGTATCATAAAGAACTTAAAACAAGAAGACAAAACGGCAACAATGAAACTCACATGTGCTCACTTAGTCAGAAATCATGTCCATTTCTGAATTGTTTGTTATTTTAGTAAGTGTTTAATAGTTTTTATTATGTGCTGGCAAGTGGTTCCCATCGAAGGAGGATTTTTAGCTGAGGTCATTTGACATTATCTGGAAGTATTTTGTGTTACTAAATCTGGGATAAGTAAATAGAAGCCATGGATGCTCTTTTACATGCCCCACAATATCCAGGCTGGCTGACTCTACTTGTATAATATAAGAAAATTATCTGGCCCCAAACCTCTGTAGATTTTCAGCTAAAGATGTTGTATTAAGAGCAGTGCAGTTCTTTTGGGAAAATGGTAGCAGTAGTGGTTACATTTGAGGCATATTTTCCTACATATATTCATATATGTCATGACTGAGGAACACATGAGTCATGCCATGAAGAATGGATTTTGTAAACATTAGGGCTATAAAAAATTCCTAATGAGTAGGGTCTGTATACTTTTCCCAAGAAATAGAGTATCTTTGTACCCATCCAAATGGCATTCTTGTCTCTCAAAAATTTTTAATGCTAGATATCATGATTAAACCAAGAATCAGAAACAATGATGATGATAACTCAGACTTAGGAAATCTGAAACAATTTGACTTGTTTTGAGAATGGAACCAGAAATTTAGAGAAAAACCCTTAGAAACCCTTAGAAAAACACTAGATGATATTTAACAAAAAACAGGGTAGTTATTGTTGTTGTATTAAATTATTTTATATTATACACATGTACATGTGTATGGGACTGTGTAAGGGTATTCTGAGTCATGGCTGGGCAGTTGTCTAGAACCCCGAGACTCTGTGTGACAACAGGCAGGAGTTCAGGGTGCCCCCAGAAGCCAGGGTCCTGAAAAGCAGTCTGGTCTCCATAGAATTACATTGTTCAGTCACATAGGCCAGACAGCCCCTCCCAAAGTGTACAGGTAGAGGGCATGACTAGAGGCCTCAGGCCCTAGGGATTTACATACTAATGAAGGCCAGAGGGCAGAGCAAATTAAACATGCCTCCCCAGATCCTCCTCCTTTCTCCCTCCCTATTTAACTCAGGACTGGCCTGAGTTTTACGGGGTACTTCCAGATTCATCCACCATCCTCCATGACAATAAACCCTTTTAGAACCAAGGCCTTCCTCATGTCACCACCGTTGCGGCCATTATATTTCCCACACATATGTGTAGATATTTGTGAAAATGTAGATGTGCATGTATATATAGGCCTTAGATCAATACTGAATGTCTTCTCCAATCACTCTATACCTTCATTTCTGATGTAGGGTCTGTCCTGATTGTACAACAACTAGGTAGATCAGGTGAGCAGGGAGTAACTCTTCTCCTTGCCTCACCAGAGGTGGAGATATATGAATCTTACCCCACCTAGCTTTATATATGGGTGATCAAGTCTTCATTCAGTCCAATCTATGAGTCATCTCCTAACCCATGGATTCATGCTTTTAGGACTATTTTGTGATATATTAATAACAGAAAGCGAGCACCTTAATTCAAATAGAAATAAAATATTACAGAAAAGTTCATACAGTGTATATCTCTGTTGACAGAGATTACAAAATGAGGAAAAGTTAAACAAGATATCTAATGTAAATAATAATATCAATAACTTTTCAAGTGTGTATCATAGCAACCGTAGAAATTATATTATAATATTTAGAAATTTCTAATTTTGTCAAGGGATTTTGAAACCATATAAAACCACTAGAACTTGTAATATTACTTCAAAGCGTGAAAGCGATGATTTAGGAAAAGAGTTTTTATAATATTACAACAGAAAAAAACTTTCACAGATAAAAATTATTATCTGGAAACACAGATGTAAAAATTCATGATGTAATACCAAGGTCAAGCCTAGGGTAGGAGAGTGAGATTGAGATTCTTAGGATAAAATTCTAGAAAGGATCTAGTTTAGATAACGTCAAAAATCCAAAACTACTGAAAGCAATCCTTATTTTTATTTTGGTTAAAAATATTTTAATTTTCCTTATCTTTGAAATTAATTTTTTAGATAATAATACAATAAATACATTCACCCTGCATATTTCTTCTTAAAAAAAAAAAACTTGCTATATACCAACTCCCCTTTCTCCTAATCGACACCGTTGTTTTCACTAATTGTTAGTTCATGCAAGATCGGAGTTTGTGTGTGTGTGTGTGTGTGTGTGTTTGTGTGTGTGTGTATCCTGATCAATCCACATAATGTTATTTGAATGTATTTTTTTCAGAGCTGCAAATTAAGTAGCATCAAATATTTGACAGTGGATATTCAATTAAGGTGCCCTTTTCTAGGGAAGACCACCTATCTCCCCACTAGCTTTCTTCAGTTAACTATAAATTTTTGTAGGGCTGAATTTTGTGAACTTCCTTGAAATATCCATTGGTGTCATCATTATTTAGTCCATGTTTGGACATTCATGTAGGTGCTACATTATAGCTGTATATTCTTATATTAAGAGAAGATACACCCAACTTTCTTGTCATTTGTCATTTATAATCTTGTATCTTCTTGTCTACAATGTTCCCTCAATCTAAGCTAGCAATGGATTTGAAGGCTTTGACATGGGACAGACATATTACAACTTTAGTGACCTCTAATAATTTTCTCATAAATCTATGGTATTTCATGCATATAGTCATAGTCCCCACCACAACTGGAAAACTTTCTTGGCATGTTTTTGTTTTTTTCTATGTTGAAAGGTAATACATCCAAGCAGCGTGCACATAGGCTACCATCAAAGAATAAATATCGTTAGAACAGAATGAAGAATTTTCAAGCCTAAAAGAATCCACAGTGACAATTTTGTTAATAACTAAAGAGAGGTTTGATGCTACATGCAAAAGTTAGTCTAAGTCATCTCCAGATAGTTTCCATTGTTCAATAAAAGAAACAACTTCCAATGTTTCACATCAGTGTCGAAATACACTCCAGAGAAGAACTTCAAAATATATCCTCTGAAAGAGTCAAATAAATCCCTAAAATGTCCGTCTTTGAATGCAAAGAGATGCTTATGTATCAGAAAAATGACACAATAAACCAAGAATAATAAAGTTCATTTGTAATGCTCCCCAGTTATTGGAGTTCTACAAGAAGTGTAAAAGTGTCAAAAAGAAATATTTTCAAAAACTGCAAGATTTAATATTGTTCTAAAGAAAGACAAGCTGGAATATATTATTTAATGAGTAATCAGAAATAAATTGAAATTATAAAGAATAGAAACAATGGAAAGTTTATAATTGAAAACTATGAAAACAGAAATATATTCAAATATTAGAGTTCACACTAATATTTTAAGCATACAGTTAAATTGATTGAAGTGAAAGGAAGAGAATAGGAAACACAACAGGGTTGCCCCTCATTATCTGTGATTTATACTGTACTAATAATTCTAGGCAAGAAGAGGGCATGGATGCATGAAGCATCACTAGATTTGAGTTGAAGAGGTTTTAAGTAGCACTGTGTAATGACACGTTTAGACATGCATGCATGCACGCACACACACACACACACACGCACACAAATCACCTAAGGAACCTCCATCCCCCCACACACAATCAAACACACATATGTGTTGTGCAGGGTGGGTATATACTGTTAGAAGTGATAAATCAGTAAACCAGTTTGATGAAGTATTATAATGCAAGGTAAATATTCAAAACAAGATATACTCCTGTAGTTTATCAGTGAACTATTCAAAATGATACTAAGGTAGAATTCTTAGCAAGTTGTATTAAAAATAACAAGAATTTTTTTTAAATGTATTCAGAACCACAAGAGAATTTGTAAAGAGTGTAATATTTAAGAGAATAGAAAATCAGCCATCATTCATGGATTAGAAAATATTAGAGTTGGATGGAAATTTGAAAGCAAAGTATATCGTCTATGAAATTTCTGTAAATCACAATTTTGTTTGAGAAGTTTAAGGAACTGATCCTAAATTCAATATGACTGCCTAAATGATAATGAGTTTCCAAAATAATCTTGTTTGATTGGTTTTAATTTTCCAAATTAACTACAAATTTATAATCTGAAAGACTCCTAAGAGCAGATTTCAAAAATATACAGAACTCAATAGGATAAAATTGAAAAAGAAATGAATCCTCACAATTCATTAAATTGTTTTCTTAGATGATACCAAAATAATTAAATGGGAACAACAGAATGAAACAAATACAGAGTCTTGAGAGAACAATAATTAGACATTTTTATTGTATGCTAAATTAATTTTCAATTTAAACCCTACATCTAGAAGTCTCTTATACAGTTTTTTTTGAGCCTTCTCCCATATGGCAACATAAATGTGTGCATAATTAAAGATAATCAGGAAACTGGCAAGATGGCGCAATGGGAAATGTCACCTATGTCCAGTTCTGCAGATATGAATTCAATCAATAGAGCCCTGTTGGTGGAAAGAGAGAAATGATTTCCATAAACTATCATCTAACTTTACATGAACAGCATTGCATTGCATATGCAAGTGTGCACATATGCTTAGGAATAAAATAATTACATTTTTTAAACAAAAATACATCAGATTTGTTTTAAGGGATATCATCTGGAAGCAAAAGGCAATACAGAGAGTAGGAAAAATTATAACATATAAATGACAAATGTAATTTATGACTCATATTTTTTAACTTCACAAAAAGAATAACTAAACAATGATCATTTAAATAGCTGTATCTTCCATCATGCAACTGACTGAAGGACACGGCAAATTATTACCCACTTACTAATAGAATTGGCCATCAGAAAAATGCAAATTAAAATCACAGTGACACACAACTTCCCACAAGTTAAGAAGAATGCTAGTAATTGTTGGCAATGAGGAAAAATTGGGATTCTTGAAACCCATCTGTCAGAATTTCAACCTTATCCACAGGTTTTTCCGTATGTCCCAACAATTCCTCTCATGTGTATACACCAATGGAAATAAAAGTGTTTGCTCACACAATACATGCATATGGATGTTCATAGCAACAACTTCATAAGTTAGTATCCTACAATAGACACTTTCCAAGTGTCCTTCAGATGACAAATGCATAGAGTAAATGTTGTCATTTAATACACCCATATGTCAAAAGTAACATTTAATAAAAGCATAATAGTGTAAGATTGGTGAAATTGTTGCTTTGGAATGGAACTTAGGTTCAGTCTCCAACACCAGCATGGAAGCTCACAAACATTTATAACTCCAGTTCCAGGGCATCTGACTTTTGTTTCTGGACTCTGATGGAATCACACATGTTTGCAGTGCAGACAACATATGTCAAAAAAATTCATACACATAAAAATAAAATGAATGGAAAAAATTACTGATGCACAGTAAATCATAAACTTTGCTGGCAATATTGTGATAAGAAGAAAAGCAACACCAACAAGCAAACAAAGTCACACACATATGAAGGTATGGGTTCATACACATAAACAAACACAAATTCTGTCCACATAAGTCATGTAAATAATGCTCAGATCACACAATATGTGAAGACAGAAAGTAGATGATGCAGACCAAGCAATTCCAAGTGCTTACTGAGATCATTGGTGACATATACAAAGTGAATGAAAGTGCGGACAATATTTCTTTTGAACTATCTTGTATTGTTTTGCCATGGAGGAGCTATTTTGTGACTATCCAAGAAAACAGTGAAGTATGTTAATGCATATTTTGAGTGTATATATTCAAATGTTTCTTGAAATTCATGATGAAGATGGTATAAATAAAAATATGAGTGTAAACATGTTTTATGTGTGTTTTAATGCTTACTTAGCAGAAAATTATAAAAGTGAAAAATATTTATCACTTAGTCTGTCTATGTATCTATGTATTTATGTGTCTATATGTCTGTCTTTGTATCTATGTATCCATCCATCCATCTATCCACTTATCTTCTATCTGCCTATCAATCTATCATTTATCTATCTATCTATCTATCTATCTATCTATCTATCTATCTATCTATCCATCTATTTTGACTTTCAATGCATAGTTTCTTTGTACATTCCTGGGTGTCCTGGAACTTTCTCAGTAGACCAGGCTGTCCTCAAGGTCAGAGATTTGCCTCTCTCTACTTCCCAAGTGCTGAGAATAAAGGCATGTGCCATCACCTCCAAGATTTGGCACTTATGCCATCCCTTATATAGATTAAGATTGAAACTTTCAATATATAATGTTTTTAAAGCATGATTATTTTTACTTACTATATGCATAAATAAAAATGACTAGTTGGCCAACTACATACCTAGCAGAAACATTACATTTGAAGATTGACAGAGGATGCATTCGCATTACCATCATGGGAATAACAAGATAATTCTAATTAAGAAATAATGGTCGTTTTTTGTAAGAAAAGTTGTTTCCTAGTTTACAGAATCTATGCAAAATGACATACATCAATGAAGAGGCTTCCAACATGCCAAGTGATTTTAAAGTAACTTTAAAATTACAGTTAACGTCTCCAGAGTCACATTATCTTTCAGGGCACTTTGAAGTTATAATTATAGTATTTAAACAAATTTAGAAATAAAATTCTGATATGCAGTCTTTACATGTATATATTGTATAACTAATTAGATCTAGAGATCATCCAAATGATGAAGACATTGTTTTTTATTGTTCTCTTTTTGCTAAATGAGGAGTGACATCATTTACATTACCTCTGCTATCTCTACTAGGGATCTTCTTGTTTGTATGTGTGCCCATTTGTGGTTGTGTGTGTTATTTAAAATGATATAAGTGCAGAGATGTGAAATTAGAGAATCAAAACACCAATCTCTCAAGTCTTTATCATCCACATAAAATCTCATCTCAGAATTCAAGGCTGTTCCAAGTGTTGATTTATCATATTTGAGACATCTGACACCTGCTTGTTGCTCTTTAGAATAAGTCTTGATTTGCTGTGCAGTCCAGCTCACTGGCACGATTTACAGCTAGACAGTTTCATTCAACATACAAATTTTATTACCTAGTTCCAAATGTGTGCCACTTACATTTCAGACATTGCTAACAAATTAAAGTAATAAAGAGATAGAAAGCCAAAAGGTTTCAAGGAGATGGTTGTTGCATGCCAGTCCTCTCACTTAGGAGTCCCAGATGCTTCCCATGAACAGGAGCATCCAGGATATATAACAAAGATACAAGGAAATATTTTTCAGATGCACCCCTATTCGAATTAAATTTTACTCTCTTTTTATTTTAGACTGTGT
>NW_021604646.1:2084506-2087375 GCF_004785775.1 Grammomys surdaster | reverse complement strand
TCTGTCTGTATTTTATCAATAATTCTTTAGGAATCAGATGCAGTCTGTGAACACTACTAAAATGACAACAAGGATCCCACAAATATGCCGATTCTGAACCTATTGACATGACTGTAAATCTACATTAATGCTGCTGGTGCCTTCACCAGTATGTGAGAAACAGGCCTCCAATACGCAGCACTGTGTGTGTGTGTGTGTGTGTGTGTGTGTGTGTGTGTGTGCATGCGTGAGCACGCCTGCGTGTGTATGAGAATATATTCTATAATATCTCAGAAAAACTTAATTGTTAATGTTTTCTACTTTTTTAACCATCTTGCATCTTGCATCTCACAATGTAATTATCTAGATACAATTATTTCCCTGTGATGTTTTTTAACAATAATCATTTTATGTTAAAATAAAGCCATCAATGATATAAAGAAAATGTAAAAATACACATACACATTCACTCCTACTCAAGCCAATCTGTCAGTTTAATCCTTTAGTAAAGAGCATCTCTCAGAAATAACAATATTCTCTGGTGGGGATATTTGTTAACTTCATTCATTTACAATAACTATAATCTTTTTAAAAAAGGAAGATGTGTTTTATTTCTCTGTAAAATATTATGATTTTTTTTAATTAAATGTATGTGATAGAGTTAGGTTCTGTATAAATATGTATATGATGGGATCACAGTTGTTGAATGACAATGATTTCAATAATTGCAAGGATTTCCACAATTGGAAAGATTTAAAATGTCCAAAATAAAGTATATAGCTATAGATATGAACTCATATTTTCAACCATTAACTTAAAGAGTATTTTGTGCATGATAAATACTGACTCCTTCCAACTCTCTTTGTAGATAAGTAAATGCTTTACTTGGATTGTCTGCTAACTAACTTCTGAACAATTATATTTCATAATAAATAGTGAGTTAACAGAGTTGAGCATACATCTTATAGATAGCTATTCATATTCTAATTTATTTCCATGAAGCACAATGAAACATCCTGCCTAGTTTTATTCAAAAGTTCTGGACACTCCCTCCTTCAATGTCAGGAGAACTAAAACTTGCTCCAGCCTACAGAAGTCAGCGACAGCAATGAGTGTCATTAACTTCATTTAACATTATATAGAAAAAAAAAAAAACAATGACAAGAAAAACCCTATTTAAATATTTGACATTGTCTGACAGGCAAACAGATTTGAGCTGTTTCTAGGCACAGATATGCATGAGAGGAATGCAGCAGATCTTGTGGATATCAACAAATAACTGGAAAGGATCAAGTTTTATCAGCCTCATGCTCGTAAGATCATTGATTCTGCCAACAGCTTCAGGGACAGTATAGTCAGAGTCATCTTCATTGGACTTCAAATGTAACATTGCAGCCACAGAAGACAACCAGAGAGCCAGAGAGACTTTTGAACCAATCAGTGTGCATTGAGTATATATATATATATATATATAGTCTTATTGTCCTATTGACAGATTGACAGTGTCCTTTGTCTTACAGAAGCCTTTTAGTTTCTTGAGGTCCCATTTGTCAATTTTTAAACTTAGAGCCTGAGCCTTTGGTGTTCTGTTCAGTAAATTTACCACTATGCCAATGAGTTCCAAGTTATTTCCTACCTTCTCTTCTACTAGATTCAGTGTATCTCATTTTATATTGTGGTCCTTGATGCACTGGGACTTGAGCTTTGTACAAGGTGATAATTATGGATCCATTAGCATTCTTCTGCAAGAAGACTGCCAGTTAGATGATTATATTTTGTAGAAGATGCTATTTCCCATTGTACGGTTTTGTCATCTATTTCAAAGGTCAAGTGTCCATGTGGGACTGTGTAAGGGTATTCTGGGTCATGGTTGAGCAGTTGCCTAGAACCCCGAGACTCTGTGTAAGAACCAGCAGGATTTTGGCATACCCCAAGAGCACAGGGTCCTGAAAAGCAGTCTAGTCTCCATAGAATTACATTGTTCAGTCACCTAGGCCAGACAGCCCCTCTCAAAGTGCACAGATAGTGGGCATGACTAGAGGTCTCAGGCCCTAGGGATTTACATACGTCATAAATTTTTGACCCAAAATTGTTCCTGATAAGTGAAATGTAGTAACAAAATGGAGCAGAAATTGAAGGTAAGACCATCCAGTGACTGGCCCAACTTGGAATTAACTACATGGGCAAGGAGCAAAACCTGAAACTATCACTAATGCTATGTTATGTTGTGCTTGTAGACAGGAGCCTAGCATGGCTGTCCTCTGTGAAGCTCTACCACCAAATGACTGATATAGATGAAGATTCTTATACCTAACCATTGGACTGAGGTCAGGGACTGCTATTGAAGAGCTAGGGGAAGAATTGAAGGAGCTGAAGGGTATGGCAAACCTATAGGAAAACTAACAGTATCAAGTAACTGGAAGCCTGGGAGCTTCCAGAGACTAAGCCACCAACCAAAGAGTTTACATTAGCTGGTATGCTGGCACCAGGACATTTGTAGCAGAGGTCTACCTGGTCTGGCCTCAGTGGGAGAGGATGGGCATAATTCTTCAGAGACTTTATGCCCCAGGAAAAGTAAATACTGGTGGGTGGGTGAGAGGTGGGGGTATGTTAATGGGGATGGGTAATGGAGGCCAGTGACTTGAGAAGAATCCTCTAAGAGACAAAGAGGAGGCGAGAAATCTGGGATGAAGGATTGGGAATGGAGGCAATATTAAGAATGTCAAAAATAAAATAATTTAATAAAAAGGAATAAATAAATAAATAAATAAATAAATAAATAAAATTATTGCCTAAATATCAAAACATGACTTCAAAAGATCCTAAATCTTAGCTCAATTCTCTCTCTCTCTCTCTCTCTCTCTCTCTCTCTCTCTCTCTCTCTCTCTCT
>NW_021604646.1:2066147-2084496 GCF_004785775.1 Grammomys surdaster | reverse complement strand
TCTCTCTCTCTCTCTCTCTCTCTCTCTCTCTCTCTCTCTCTCTCTCTGTGTGTGTGTGTGTGTGTGTGTGTGTGTGTGTATGTTTACATGTGTACTTCTTCCAAGAATATAGTCATATTTATAAACCTGAGAATAGAACTGGTGATTGTATATGGATAACCTTTCAGAGGATACATTATTATTATTATTAGGTTATTGGATATTTTATTTACATTTCATATGTCATCCCCTTACCCCATCCTACACCCACCCAGGAACCCCCATACTCTCACCCCTCCTCCTGATTCTCTGTTGATGTACCCCAACCTACCCACCCACTCCCATCCCCCATCATCAAATTCCCACCCCCTGATGCATCCAACCTTCATGAGACCAAGGATCTCTTCTCCCACCTATGCCCAGCAGGGCCCTCCGCTCTTACATATACAGCTGAAGCCATGGATCCCTCCCTAAGCCCTCCCAGGCTGGTGGTTTAGACCCTGGGAGCTGTGGTTGGTTGGCATTGTTGCTCTCCTCATGTGGCCACAAACCCTTTCAGCTCCTACATCCTTTACTCTGATTCCTTGATTGGGAACCCCATGATCAGTTCAAAGGTTAGCTGTGAGCATCTGCCTCTGAATATATCAGACACTTGAAGACCTCTGAGGAGACATCTATATCAGGCTCTTAACAGCATGCACTTCCTGACTTCCACATCAGCATCTACCTTTGGTGACTGCACATGGGATGGATACTCAGGTGGAATGGTCTTCAGATGGTCCTTCCTTCAGTTTCTGTCCCTCACTTTGTCTCCATATTTGCTCCCTTGAGTATTTTGTTGCTCCTTCTAAGAAGGACCCAATCACCCCAATTGGTCTTTCTTCTTCATGAGCTTCACATGGCCTGTGAGTTGAATCGTGGATATTTAAAGGTTCTGGGCTAATATCCAGTAATCAGTGAGTGAATACTATGTGTGTTCTTTTGTGATTGGGTTACCTCACTCAGGATGATATTTTCTAGTTCCACCCATTTACCTAGGAATTTCTCGGATTGATTGATTTTAATAGCTGAATAATACTCCATTGTGTAAATGTACCACATTTTTGTGTCCATTCCTCAGTTGAATAATATCTGGGTTCTTTCCAGCTTCTGGTTATTATAAATAAGGCTGCTATGAACAGAGTTGAGCATGTGTCCTTGTTATATATTAGAGCATCTTCTGGGTATATATATATGCCTAGGAGTGGTATAACTAGATCCTCAGGTAATGCTATGTCCAATTTTCTGAGGAGGCGCCAGATTGATTTCCAAAGTGGTTGCACCATCTTGCAGTTCCACCAACAATGGAGGAGTGTTCCTCTTTCTCCACACCCTCACTAGCATCTACTATCACCTGAGTTTTTAATCTTAGCCATTCAAACTGGTGTGAGATGGAATCTCAGGATGGTTTTGATTTGCATTTCCCTGATGACTAAGGATACTGAACATTTCTTTAGGTGCTTCTCGGCCATTCGAGTTTCCTCAGTTGAAAATTCTTTGTTAAGCTCTATACCCCATTTTTTAATAGGGATATTTGGTTGTCTGGTGTCTAATTTCTTGAGTTCTTTGTATATATTGGATGTTAGCCCTCTATCAGATGTAGGATTGGTAAAGATCTTTTCCCAATTAGTTAGTTGTCATTTTGTCCTATTGACAGTGTCCTTTGCCTTACAGAAACTTTGCAATTTTATGAAGTCCCATTTGTCAATTCTTGATCTTAAAGCATATGCCATTGGTGTTCCGTTCAGGAACTTTCCCCTGTGCCCAAGTATTCGAGGTTCTTCCCCACCTTCTCTTCTATTAGTTTCAGTGTATCTGGTTTTATGTGCAGGACTTTAATCCACTTAGACTTGAGTTTTGTACAAGGAGATAAGAATGGATGAATTTGCATTCTTCTACATGTTGTACTCTAGTTGAACCAGCACCATTTGTTGAAAATGCTGTCCTTTTTTCACTGGACATTTTTAGCTCCTTTGTCAAAGATCAAGTGACCATAGGTGTGTGGGTTCATTTCTGGGTCTTCAATTCTATTCCATTGATCTTCCTGCCTGTCTCTGTACCAATACCAGGTAGTTTTTTATCACTATTGCTCTGTAGTACAGCTTGAGGTCAGGGATGGTGATTCCTCCAGAAGTTCTTTTATTGTTGAGAATAGTTTTTGCTACCCTGGGTTTTTTGTTATTCCAAATGAATTTGAGAATTCCTTTTCTAAGTCTGTGACGAATTCAGTTGGGATTTAAATGGAGATTGCATTGAATCTGTGAATTGCTTTTGGCAAGATGGCCATTTTTATTATATTAATCCTGCCAATCCATGAGCATGAGAGATCTTTCCAACTTCTGGGATTTTCTTTCATTTCTTTCTTCAGGAATTTGAAGTTAATGTCATCCAGGTTTTTCACTTGCTTGATTAGATTCACACCAAGGTACTCTATATTATTTGCAACTATTGTGAAGGGTGTCATTTCCCTAAGTTCTTTTTCAGTCTGTTTATCTTTCATGTAGGGGAAGGCTACTGATTTGTTTGAGTTGATATTATAACCAACCACTTTGCTGAAGTTGTTTGTCAGGTTTAGGAGTTCTTTGGTGGAAGTTTGGGGGTCACTTAAGTATACTATCATGTCATCTGCAAATAGTGATACTTAGACTTCTTCCTTTCCTACTTGTATCCCTTTGACTTGCTTTTGTTGTCTAATTGCTCTGGCTAGGACTTCCAGTACTATATTGAATAGTTAGTGGGAGAGTGGGCAGCCTTGACTAGTCCCTGATCTTAGTGGGATTGCTTCAAGTTTCTCTCCATTTAGTTTGATGTTAGCTACTGGTTTGCTGTAATTTGCTTTTACTATGTTTATGTATGGGCCTTGACTTCCTGATCTTTCCAAGACTTTTATCATGAAGGGATGTTGAATCTTGTCAAATGCTTTCTCAGCATCTAGTGAGACGGTCAGGTGCTTTTTTTTTCTTTGAGATTGTTTATATATTGGATTTTATTGATGGATTTCGTATATGGAACCATCCCTGCATTTCTGGGATAAAATACTTGATCATGATGGATGATTGCTTTGATGTGTTCTTGGATTCGGTTTGCTAGAATTTTATTGAGTATTTTTGCATCGATATTCATAAGGGAGATTGGTCTGAAGTTCTCTTTCTTTGTTGGGTCTTTGTGATGTTTGGGTATGAGTGTAATTGTAGCTTCATAGAACGAATTGGTAGTGTTCCTTCTGTTTCTATTTTGTGGAATAGTTTGAAGAGAATTGGTATTAGGTCTTCCATGAAGGTCTGATAGAATTCAGCACTAAAACCATCTGGTCCTGAGCTTTTTTTGGTGGGGAGACTTTTAATGACTGCTGCTATTTCCTTAGGGGTAATGGAACTGTTTAGATGGTTTATCTGCTCCTGATTTAACTTTGGTACCTGGTATCTGTCTAGGAAGTTGTCCATTTCATCCAGGTTTTCCAGCTTTGTTGAGTATAGGCCTTTGTAGTAGGATCTGATGATTTTTTGAATTTCTTCAGTTTCTGTTGTTATGTCTCCCTTTTCAGTTCTGATTTTATTAATTTGGATACTGTCTCTGTGCCCTCTGGTTAATCTGGCTAACGGTTTATCTATCTTGTTGATTTTCTCAAAGAACCAGCTCCTGGTTTTATTGATATTTTGTATTGTTTTTCTGTTTCTATTTGGTTGATTTCAACCCTGAGTTTGATTATTTCCTGCCTTCTACTCCTCTTGGGTGTATTTGCTTCTTTTTGTTCTAGAGCTTTTAGTTGTACTGTCAAGTTGTTAGTGTGTGCTCTCTCCAGTTTCTTTTTGTAGGCACTTAGAGCTATGAGTTTTCCTCTTAGCACTGCCTTCATGGAGTCCTACAAGTTTTGATATGATGTGTCCTCGTTTTCATTAAATTTTAAAACATCTTTAATTTCTTTCTTTAGTTCTTCGTTGACCAAGTCATCATTGAGTAGAGAGTTGTTCAGTTTCCATGTGCGTGTGGGTTTTCCATTGGTTTTGTCATTATTAAAGACCAGTCTTAGTCCGTGGTGATCTAATAAGATGCAAGGGATTATTTCAATCTTTTTATATCTGTAGAGGCCTGTTTTGAGACCAATTAATATGGTTTATTTTGGAGAAGGTACCATGAGGTGCTGAGAAAAAGGTATATTCTTTTGTTTTAGGATGAAATGTTCTATAGATGTCTGTTAAGTCCATTTGGTTCATAACTTCTGTTAATTTCAAAGTGTCTCTGTTTAGTTTCTGTTTCCATGATCTGTCCATTGCTGAGAGTGGTGTGTTGAAATCCCCTACTATTATTGTGTGAGGTGTAATGTGTGTTTTGAGCTTTAGTAAAGTTTCTTTTATGTATGTAGGTGTCCTTTCATTTGGAGCATAGATGTTCAGAATTGAGAGTTCACCTTGGTAGATTTTTTCTTTAAGGAGTTTGAAGTGTCCTTCCTTATCTTTTTTGATTACTTTTGGATGAAATCCAATTTTATTTGATATTAGAATGGCTACTCCAACTTGTTTCTTGGGTCCATTTGCTTGGAAAATTGTTTCCTATCCTTTTATTCTGAGATAGTTTTTGTCTTTGTCACTGAGGTGCATTTCTTGTATGCAGCAAAATTCTAGGTCCTGTTTGTGTATCCAGTCTGATAGTCTGGGTCTTTTTATTGGGGAATTGATTCCATTGATGTTAAGAGATATTAAGGAAAAATGATTGTGGCTTTCTGTTATTTTTGTTATTAGAGCTAGAATTATGTTTGTATAGTTATCTTCTTTTGGGGTTGTTGGAAGATTACTTCCTTGCTTTTTCTAGGTTGTAGTTTCCCTCCTTGCATTGGTGTTTTCTATCAATTATCCTTTGAAGTGCTGGGTTTGTGGGAAGATATTGTGCAAATTTGGTTTTGTCATGGAATATCTTGGTTTCACCATCTATAGTGATTGAGAGTTTTGCTGGGTATAGTAGTCTGGGCTGGTATTTGTGTTCTCTTAGGGTCTGTATGATGTCAGTCCTGGCTCTTCTGGCTTTTATAGTCTCTGGTGAGAAGTCTGGTGTAATTCTTATAGGTCTGCCTTTATATGTTACTTGACCATTTTCCCTTACTGCTTTTAGTATTTTTTCTTTGTTTTTTGCATTTGATGTCTTGACTACTATATGACAGGAGGTATTTCTTTTCTGGTCTAGTCTATTTGGTGTTCTGTAGGCTTCTTGTGTGTTTATGGGCATTTCATTCTTTAGGTTAGGGAAGTTTTCCTCAATAATTTTGTTGAAGATATTTACTGGCCCTTTAATTTGGGAATCTTCACTGTCATCTATACCTATTATCCTTAGGTTTGGTCTTCTCATTGTGTCCTGGATTTCCTGGATGTTTTGGGTTAGGAGTTTTTTGCATTTTGCAGTTTCTTTGACAGCTGCGTCAATATTTTCTATGGTATGTTCTGCACATGAGATTCTCTCTTCTATCTCTTGTATTCGGTTGGTGATGCTTGCGTCTATGACTCCTGATCTCTCTCTTAGGTTTTCTATCTCCATGGTTATCTCCCTTTAAGCTTTCTTTATTGTTTCTATTTCCATTTTCAGACCCTGAATGTTTTTGTTTAATTCCTTCTTTGTGTTTTCTTACATTTCTTTAAGGGATTTCTGTGATTCCTCTTTAAGGGCTTCTACCTTTTTACTTGTACTCTCCTGTATTTCTTTAAGGGATTTACTTATGTCCTTCTTATAATCCTCTATCATCATCATGCAAAGTGATTTTAATTCTGAATCCTGCTTTTCCAGTGTGATGGGGTGTCCAGGGCTTGCTATATTGGGAGAACTGGGTACTGATGATGCCAAGTAACTTTGATTTCTGTTGCTTATTTTCTTGTGTTTGCCTTTTGCCATCTGGTTAACTCTAGCTTTACCTGCCCTCACTGTGTAAGACTGGAGTCTGTATTTCCAGTTATCTTGCTTGTGTCAGAGCTCCTCAGAGTCCAGATGTCTCTGCGGTCTTATGATCCTATCTCCTGGGTGGAAGAACTCCTGGGACTGAGGCCACCTCTGGGGTCTGGAAATCCTTCTGCTCTGGGTGCGGTGGTTCCTCTAGGATGGCTCAGGATATGATGTCTCCACAAGCGTAAACCAGCTAGGTATCTGCTGCTCTGAGTGCAGTGGCTCCTCTAGGATGGCTCAGGATTCAGTATCTCCACAGGAGCAGACCAGCTATGTGTCTGCCCCAGCCAAATGGACCAGGCAGGGGCAGAAGGGAAGTGGAATTCCTGAGGGGCAGGATTTGGGTAGCTGGTGGGTCCTGAGTGTTTCTGGCTCCCAGATGTATCTCTGGGGCTTAGGGAGTGAGATGGCATTCTTATCCACTGCTCTGAGTGCAGTCTCTCCTCTAGGATGGCTCAGGATTCAGTATCTCCACAGGAGCAGCCCAGCTCTCTGTCTGCCCCAGGCAAAAGGGGATACATTATTTTTTACTCTTTTATATTTATTATCTCTGAGAATTTGTAGATGTTATAACCTTATTCTCATTTTAGAAATGAAGTAGCATTTATATGAGAGGACCCAGCTTAAAGACAGATATAATTCATATGGGAAAATCCCTGCTGTAGACAATGAGACCATTAATAACCTGAACAGCACTGCATGACATGATTTCTGATGCCTATTTTATTGGTAATAACATGGTTTAAATAGGGGTTGTGGTGGATAATTTTATATGTCAACTTAACTGAGCTGTTAACTTCCCAAATATTTAGCTTATAATAATTGTGTATGTATTTGAGTGATTCACACACACCATTGCTTAGGTTTTTAATTGGTCAAAACTAATAAAAATGTATATCTATAGGTTTTATACTTTTGTGCATAAAGGAGCTTGAATGATTTCAAATATTATCATAAAATTAAACAGGCTTCCTTCTTGATTAGCTTCTTTGTTTCTGTGGAATGTAGCATGGTACCTGTAAATTTTTTTATAGTTAATATACACATATAATTGAGTACAAAGCATGCATGTCATTTAATGACTGGGCTACCTTACTCAAGATGAGATTATCAAGTTCCATCCATTTGTTTTCAAAATTCATAATGCTTTTGTTTTTAATAGCTGAATACTTTTGCTTTGTGTAGATGTACCACATTTTCTTTATCCATTTTTTCAGTTGATAGACATCTAGGTCATTTCCATTTTTTGACTATTACAAATAAAGTTGTTTTGAAAATAGGTAAGCTAAGTCTTCATGGTATGTTGGAGCATCTTTTGGCTATATGCCCAGGAGTGGTACAGTTGGGTCTTAAGGAAGAACTATTTCTAATTTTCTGAGAAAAATGCCAAATTGATTTCCAAAGTGGTTGTATATGTTTGCACTCCCAACAGCAACGAAAAGGCATTCCTATTGCTCCACATCCTTGCTTGAATCTTACTTAGAATGGGTGATTAAATAGTCATAAGAGGCAGAATGGAGGAGGGAACTGGGAGGGAGACTGCATGAGAAGGGAAATGGGGGGTCAGAATACAGTGTAAGGAAGGACAGGAGAGATGGCCAGATGTCCATGAAAATGAATGGAAATCTGCAACTGATGAAGGTGAGGAAATAGGCCCATCTCCAAGACAAGACAAAGAATTGGTAATAAGGGAGGTACCCAAGAATCAATGGGGGTGACCTTAGCTGTTAATCATCGCATTGGGGATATGGGACCTAAAGAAGCCACCTCCTGTAGCCAAACAGAAACTCCAAAGGAGTGATAGAGACACCAACACACCCACAAAACTTCAAGACAAAATTTATCCTTTCTACAAGAATTGTAGACTTGCGTGAGGGAGCAGAGACTAAAAGAATGACCAACCAATTACCAGCCCAACTTGAGACTTATCCCATGGACAAGCATCAATTCCTAAACACTATTAATGATACTCTGTTATACTTGTAGACAGAAGCTTCTTGTCCTCTGACAGTCCCCACCCTGCAGCTGACTCAGACATATACAGACATTCCAGCCAAAAGGTATGTGGAACTTGGGACTCTTACGAAAAATGAAAGGAAAAAGATAGGAACTACACAGGAGACCAACAGAGTCAACTAACCTAGAACCTTGGGGACTCTGAGAGTCTGAACCACCAACCATAGAACATACATGGGATAGACCTAGTAGCAGAATGTAGCAGATGTTTACCTTGATCATCATATGGGTCTTGAATAAGTCTATGGTAGCTGTTCTTAAAGCTGTTGCCCCCATGTGGGATATGTTCTTCTAGCTTGGCGGCCTTGTATGACCAAAGTGGAAAAGGAAGCACATAGCTCGCAGATACTCTAACTGTCAGGATTGGGGAATACCCAGGCTCCCTCCCCCCCACTCAGAGGAGAAATTTCACTTCTAAATTTCTTGAAACTTTATCATTGCTTCAAATAACTTTGAGATGTTTATGGCTTTCCCATGATGTTTAATATAGACTGTAAACACAGATAAAAAGTCACTTAGAATATTGGACATTTCTTCTTCAGTGGTATCATCTTCTTTACATCACATAGACTAGAGGAATTTTTAGTTCTGTAAGTAAATCACTTGATTACTTAGTTATAAAATCCTATTTTTCATATATTTTTCATTAAGTGAAAACTTGCAGGTATTTCTCCACAGTACCAAACCTTCCTCTCTATGGCTTCTAATTCACATATCTTAAAAGTTTTCATGTACAATATTTGTTTTGAATTTTTTATTTTTTCGTTGTGGTTCCTTTTCTAATATCTTAACAGGGAAAATTAAAGGAAACATGAGTTACTACATTGGCTAGCATAAAAAGAATATGGAGAGGACACATGTAACCCTCCATTACTTCACCATTTCCACAGCTCCACAGAAAACACCCTTTGAAATCTCTGGAGTATTAGTGAGAGGTAATATTTCTTTAAAATTTTAAATGAGATTGGTATGGTAGGATTTTAGTAAGTCCTAAATAGATGTGTTCACTCTATGATACTAAAACTCCACAATTCCTGATTATTTGTGGAGAAGGCTATTTCTCCCTACTCATAAAGATCATTCATATAATTTAAGTGCATTCCTAAGGAACATAATATCTTAAATAACCCAATATGATAAAATTAAAATTATAGTAGTTATATTTTTCAAAATTAGAAATTATCAATAATTTATAATCTATATTAATAGCAAAGTAATTATTTGATATTAATATAATAGGTAATACTTTAGGATGTGTGACTTCAGGCAAGCTAACTTATACATCTTTTATAGATTACTTATCTAAAAATGTGAATATGTATGTTAGCTCAAGGAATTTCTGTACAAATTGAATCAATGAAAGGAATAATTGCTTTCATGTAGGAAGAGTCGATTGTTAAGTCTTAAGTAATATTCTAGTGACAGAGCTACTAATAAATATGTGAATTCTTTTCAGAATAAGTACTATTTTAATCTTCAAATCTGGATTTAAACACACAGAAAACACAGTTAGAAATTCAGTGGCAGATTGTCTCAAAGATGCTTTGCATAATTAAACAGAATTCAAATTTATACTCAGCAAGACTCAATTCCATTGGGATATTAAGCAAAAGATAAATCATTTCATTCATATCCAGGAGAATTATTTTGTGTTTAGTAAAATGATTATTTTTTATTTTATATGTTATTATTTGGCTGTGAACTGCAGTTTACAAGATGATGTCCTGTAGGTGAGTGGGATTTGGGTAGCTTTTCAGGAAAACACCATGATCCTTAAAAATATCCGCAAACTTTCTGCAACTTCATTATATTTCACAGAATATATTGAAGAATTCAAGTGCTGCTAGAATGGAAGACAAGTCAGTCAGAAGGCAGAAGTGTATCCTGCATAAGACTTAAGTAGCACCTCAGCTTCTTACAAAGCAACTTGTACTATATATAGAGAAGAGACATCTGTCTAAACAGAGAGGAGAATCCAACCTTTACGCTCACAGAGTCACACATTATCATGTGAAAATAAGTAGCTCATCAACAGAGTCCACAGGATTCCCTGTAAAAATATATACTAACAAAAGAGTTTGGGAACTGGAAAGATGGCTCATCATTTAAGGGCATGCATGATTCTTGGAGACAACCTGAGCTCAGTCCCAAACACTCTCAGAGCTATCTCACAATTGTCTGTAACTATTGCTCCAGGAAATCCAACACCTCTGGCATCTGTGTGCACCTCCACTCACAGTAACACATAGGCACAAGCACACACACACACACACACGCATATGCATGCATGTACACACACTAAAATTTCAGTAGTAAATCTGTTGAGTTTGTTTTTTTCTCATGCATAGATATAATGCACTTTACTAGCATTTATCCTCCATTTCTATCTCCAGCATCAATTCAACTCTTGTCTTTTCTTACCTGTGAAGAGGCTTCCTGCATACTCATTCATTTTAAAGTCCAGATTTTATATATAGAAGAAAGAGAAAAATATTTGTCTTTTTGATTCTTCATTATGTCACTGACATGATGATCCTTCGATCTACTGGCTTTCTTGTAAATACCAACAGTTCATTTTTCTTAACAGCTGAATAATATTCCACTATATTTATGTCATGTTTCTTTATATGTCTATCTCCTATCAACCTCTGGGCTGACTTCAAGACCTAAGTTGTGAAAAGTGCTACAATAGCCTGAGTTTCTGTGAATCTCTGTTATATGAAGACTTAGTATTCTCCTAGCACATAAAGGGATACTCCGTTAGTATTTAGTTCTATTAAACAAAGCTACTATGTATCCTGGGATGGATCAGATCTCATATAATTAAAAAATTTAGCTTCTTATCTGGAAACTGAAGGTTCTTCAACCTGACTCTGAGGCTAGGCAATGTGCTAAAGTAGAAAAGAATTGAACAATTAGCTTGATGATCATACCTTGCTAAGTCATGTATCTTATTCTAGATATAAAGTCTACACTATGGATGTCTTTATCAAATCCTCCCCTCAAGTCTCAGGGATCTATGTAGAAAAAGAGACAGAAGGACTGTAAGATCAAAAAGTCATGACTGATTCCAAAGAGACACCCCATTTCAGATACAACACAGCTGAAACACATAAAACTCTAGTGACAATTACGATATCCACAAGACCACATAAGTTTTAATCTGTCAAATCCCAGAGAACGGAAAGTCAATACAGTATCTTATCCCTAATCCAGAAGCTACAGTAATTGATACCTGCTAAGAAAGAGCAAATCTGTTTTCTCCAATTGTATATCACTGGGTATGTCAATCACATTCCAGGGCAGGACCCATATCTAGAGTTGGCCCATACAAAACAGACTCCTTGTGTTTTGTGTGTGCTTTTAGTTTGGTTTCGTCTTTAGTTTAGTTTTTTTGTTGTTATTTGTTAGTATTTGGTTGTTATTGTTTGTTTTGCAGTATTTAGTATCATAATAATTTTGTTGGGCTTTCTATATTTGAATTTGGATTATTTTGGGTAGTAGTTGTGAGCTTTTTAGAGAATAAGTTATAAACACAGAGACAAAAATGGAGAGATATACACAGAGGCAGAGACACACAGACACACACACACATACACACACACACACACACACACACACACACACAGAGAAAGAGAGAGAGAGAAAGAGAGAGAGAGAAAGAGAGAGAGAGAGAGAGAGATCATGAAGTTGCATAATGGTGGTTAGAGTGATGGAGAAGACCTGCAGGAGTTTAGAGGGAAATTAAGACTATAAAAATGTGTGTGTGTGTGTGTGTGTGTGTGTGTGTGTGTGTGCGCATGCGCATGTATGTAATCAGTATATATTATATAACATATGTATACTATTGAAATAAAAAGAGGGAAAGAGGTTGAATTGCACACTTATTATCTAAACTATATGGGTAACCCTTGCAATATACTGAAAAGATTATAAAAAGAAATGTCCATACTATTATTTACCATTACTATTATACGTTGATGGCACCTAATGACTTTAAGAAGAAGTAAGTATAGGATGAGTAGTAGTTGACAAATACAAGTCCCAATCCATTTCATGTAAAGAGTATTAGAAATCAAGTCTCACATCTTTAGCTGCTGAATTAATAGTAATGTTATTTATGGCACTAGCAAAAGACTGAGTTGAGCTGAGGTTACAGGCATGTTTTCCTCAATGCTTTCTAAGCATTAGAATCACCTAGGAGCTTTTTAAAATATGCACGCACAAATCTAATTTGAGACCAATTAAAACATAATCTTTGCATATGGAAGGAATCCTATGCCAGTTTATTATAGGGAGAGTCAAGTTAAGTATATGAAAACATTCGAATTCCTGGCTGATTTGTGTGGGTAGGTGAATCAGGTTGAAATACCACAATCATTCATTGTCCATAGCTTTTATTCAACAGATGAGCACAGATGCACACATAACAATTTTTTCACCCTTATCTGTTGACTTCTCTTAGCTCTGCTTTGGATCAAATAAAAAGGCTTTACCTACTTTTCAAAGGTAACCTAAACAGGTGGTCTTTTTCTTAGTTTTTACATAATTCCATTATCATTTATTGCTACAATCCTCCTCACTGCCATGTAGAAAGCAAGCATTCCCCCCATCAACTGAAAATTCTCTTTATAACATCACTAGATGAGTGTTTGAGGATTTATTCAGAACTATTTAAAACATTCAAAGTTAAGATCACCCTGACATTGTGAGGAAAAATAAAAAGCAAAAGAAAACAGAGTGAAATTTGCTTATGCTTTTTATCATACAATATTATTTCTTCCAGGTTTAAGCACATGAACATCCTGTTATTTTCAAGGTGTGAGGGTTAGAAATGAGTAGGAGTTGCAGCATGGGGCTGAGTTAATATTCTCATCATTGCGATGCAATCTTTCTTCCATCTTCATGCAAACTCCTATTAAACATAAATTTGTGTGACTTTAGTGTTTTCTTATACTAGAAGCATCCATGGCCACCCAGCTAGAGGACTGTTGAGATGGTTGATTTACAGAAAAGGCATGATGAGGCCCATGTTTCATCTAGTCTGATATGCAATAAAGTATTCTAAATTTTGATTCTTGTCAGTTCTCAACTCCAGTGAGGAGAGTGTTTCACTCTCATACTAGAGATTGAAACTATAACCCTGTACATTTAAGGCAAATGTTTTACCATTGACTTGTACTACTGCCTCCCTCTTTTCCATTTAAGTCTATTACCTTTTAGTTTGAGTCTCACAATAATGTGTAGGCTGACCCTGATGTTGGAATCTTTCTGTCTTTGCCTATAAATTAGTTGTAACTATGAACATTTACTACTATGTCCAGGAAGTCAATTCAATATAGTACTTAGACTTTTCATATATGAGGGATGTCTAGTAATAAGGAAATACGAGATGAAATGATAGTAAACACTATCAAGGATAAGCCGGTCCCCTTTTGCATTTTCGGATGGTAAAAATGAAAAATTTCAAGTTCACCATTCCTGATGAGTATCCAGAAAGGATGACATGTTTATTGGCTTACTACTCTGCACATTGACAGGGCCAAGGGACCATCAACAGAAGGCTCTCATCTCTATGCCACCATGCTTAAGTTATAGTCTACCAAGGAACCAGAACTGCTGCAGAAGCTCTTCATCACAAGAACAAGCTCCAAAACAATAGATGGGAGTCTGAGCATTTTTTGAGTAATGGAAAACATTCATAGACTGTGTGGTCATGAGATCCAAAAACTCCACAATGGTCTTGTAACACATATCTCTTTGAAGGAAATAGATGATGCTATGAATTTAAGAGCACACAAGGTAGATGGGAGAATTGTAGAAACTAAGAGAGCTGTCCCAATAGAAGATTCGAGGAGACCAGCCACACACCTGATTGTGAGAAAGGTGGTTGGTAGTATTAAAGAAGACACAGACTAACATCACCTGGGAGATTATTTTCAGTAGTAGAGAATCATTGAACTGATGAAATCATGGCTGGCAGAGGCAGCAAAAGTGATCAGCTTTGCTTTTGTCACCTTTGATGGCTATGATTCCATATGTAACACTCTTATTCAGAAATACCATAGTGTGAGTGGTCACGTTTGTGAAGTAAGAAAAGCCCTGTTGGAACATGAAATGGCAGTTATCTAATCCAGCTGAAGAGGTTGAAGCTATTCTGGAAACTTTGGTGGAGGTCATGGAGGTGGTTTTTCATGGCAATAATACTTTTGGTCACGGAAGAAATTACAGTGGTTATGTTGGCTTTGAAAGCTGCCATGATTATGGTGGATGAGTCAGCAGCTGTGATACCTGTAATGGGTTTGACAATGTTAGAACCAGTCTTGAAAGTGGTAGAAGCTACAGTAATTTTGACTATTATAATAATCAGTCTTCAAATTTCAGAGCAATGAATGGAGGAAAGTTCGACATCAGAGGCTTGGCTCCTGGCAGTGATGGAGGCCAGTGGTTTGCTAAACCACTAAAGGAAGATGGCTATGATGGTCTAGCAGCAGCAGTGGCAGAAGGTCATAGTTACTGCCAGAAATCTAAGCTTAGTAGGTGAGATTAGTCAGAAAAATGATGAAGATGTTACAAGTTACAGCAGATTTGAAAGCTTGGCCAGCAGCCAAGCACAATGGTGGCAGGGTCTTGCCTTACAAAGAAAACATGCTTTAGACAATACTCATGAGTACAGAGGTAAAAGCAACTGCAAAAGAAGAAAAAAAAGAACCTCCAGGACTGTATTTGATGTGGCTGATCATAGAACAGGTTATTTTAGCTACTCTTCTGTGGAAAACATAAAGCATTCTGACAAAGGGTTGACTCTTGACATTTGTCCGCCCATGTTGTTGATTGCTAAATGTAATATTCTACTTGTGGCACTGAAGAAATGTGCCTTAAAAAAATAAACAAATATAAACAGAAATAGGAAAGACATGGCTCTGGTGGCTTTTACCATGACACAAGTTATATCCAAAAATTAGAGAAAGATTAATCAATAAGGTATGGTTAAACTGAATCTTGTAGGACTTCCTTGTGGGAAGAGCAGACATATGGAAAGACCTGGGGAGGGAGGAAATAGTTGTCATATAGATCCTGTAATTTGGTGAAGAAAGTAAAATAAATGTAGTTTTTTAGTTTTGTTTTGTTTGTCTGTTTGTTTATTTTATTGATTATGCTTTCAAGATAGAGCAGAGAATCCATCCTGTATTCCAACAATGACTTTAAAATATGACAAATGCCCAACTTTTAGGGGAATGAATGTAGTTTTGATTTTTATATTTCAGGTATGGAGCTACTTCTGAATATGTTTTCTAAAAATCATGTGACGATGCATCTGAGTTAATATTTCTCTAATTAAATATCAATAGTGGGTCTTTCATATAAGAAAAGAAGTTTTGGTTGCTACAAGTTTTCTAGTATAAACATTTAAGGTTGAACAGTGTCACATTCTTATCCTTCTATGAGGGGCTCAGGACAGATGGCATCACATGGGTAGCCATTATGTATCTACACAGAAAGCCATAGAGATACAAAACACAGGTCTTGTCTTTTTTAAAAAATACTTTTACTTATTTGTATATTTTCATATACTTACTAATTTGTTTAGGTTGATGAATGCCACACCTTATATATTGCAGTCAGAGGACAATTATCTTATTTTACAATGTGGGTCCTGAGGAGGCTAGGGTTCATAGTTGGACTTTGACACTTTGACTGCTGTGCCACTTTGTGGTTTATAATAAGCTATTCTTACAGTTACTAATCAGTGCATCATGAGAGTATATTAATATCTACTGATGATCTGATTATTTGTATCTAAGATCTAGTTCTGCCACATACCTAAGACCATTATACTGGGGACTTCTCACCCCGACGTTAACCTTTAGGTTGTAAGCCAAATCTGAACCATATGAACACATCAGAGGAAAATGACACAAGGAAGAACTACACCACATATTACTGAAGAACTAGTCAAATTCTGAGAAATGTTTCATATTAGAAATGATAATACTAATATAAGCTATCTAGGAACTAATGAAATAGGGAAAATAATTTTATAAGATTGTTGAACATAAGAGATTTAATGATAAACCTATTTTACCCCAACATAAAAGAATACCTCTGAATATTAGACATATTCCGAGCAAGAAAGCATGGGCCACTGCTTCTGATTAATCTCTTATTAAGTCAATAAGCACAAAAGTCCAAATAGTATTGAACTAGGTTCATTCAAGTCCTGTGCAAATAAATGACAGCCTGTGCATAGCTCTGGCCACCATATGCATCCACTCGAAGTGGCAATGATGAAAGAACCTAGCTAGGACTCAGTAGCAGAGTAACCATCCTCAAGGGCTGAAAGAAATTCAACACCTTTGTACCACCCCTAGATGTATTCCTTTCAATTAAAAGCTTATTTTCAAGTGAAGACCCTCTGAAATCTGAAGCCTTGACCTTGTTACCAAAAGTATAGCATTCAAAGATGTTTTGATTGGAAACGTCTGGCAAGAGACTTAATATCACTTTCCTCTCCAAACATTACAACTCACAGAGCTCAGCGTTGTTTTTACAATTGCATCATTGACTTTTTTCGTAGAAGTCTTAAGGTAAAATAAAGCTCTTAAAGTTCTACATTTTAAAGAAAACTCACATTTATTCTGAGTTAGACCAAAACATAAAAACATAGGTGCATGTGTTCATGCATATAGTAGATGTAATATACAATATATGCTATCACCTTAGTACATTCTCAGTTATCAGTGGCAACAGACAATATTTAAAGGCATTAACCAAACCCCCCCCAAAAAAAAACAAAACAAAACAAGGAAGAAGTTGGTTTTCCTGATAGCTTCTACCTTCAGTTTAATATCTACTCCAGTGACAAACATTGGCAGATTTGGTCCCAGCTGAACTGAGACCCAGAGCCACTTTCTTTGACATTTCACTTGACATTTTGAGTTAATTTGCCTTTGCAACCATGGAACCAGCATAAAATTACAAGTTGTTGACTGATTGTCTTAGGAAACCTCCCTGGGAATCTGTTATGTCGGGCTAATATAAAATTGCCAATATTTAAGTTTTGGTTTTCTTTTCATTGTTTTCCCAAGTCAATGTCTCTTGTAGTCCAGGCTTGCTTCCCAACTTGTTATGATAACCTTGAGCACCTGACCCTCATGCCTCTACTTCCCATGTGTTTGTATTACAGGCTATATCTACTTAATGTGATGTAGACAAACAAACCCTAGACTTCCTACACATTAAGAAAACACTCTACAAACCGTACTACAGTCTTCACTCAGTAGTCACACATTTAAACATGAAACACAGCAATATATGCAGTGTGCTCTATGCGAAGCCAACAGTTCAGGCTTTGTTGTACCACAGAGACTGTAGAATTAAATTAGCTATTCAATTTCTTCAAGTATAAATTTTAGTAGTCCTATTAAATGTGTGCAATTGCAGTAACCTGTTAGAAGTCTGTGGGCTAAATGAGACACTGTGTGGCAACACAGTTTGAGAATGGTTATTTGAATTGCATTTGGAATCTTCAAAGAAAGTGGTAAAGATATTGGGTTTATAAACTTTTACTCCCTACTGGTTAAGTGCTTTCTTGGTTAGCATACACACGGGTTTCTGTGTTTTTATCTCACTCTGAATATAATACGAGGTTCCCCTTCACTTAATCTTTATTCTGGAAGCTATTTTCTTCTCCTTTGGATTTACAGTACAGCTTTCTTCTGAATGGGTAGAATATTTATACATTTCATTAACAATATGTACTCAGGCTTTCTGGTTTGTGCATCCAGTGAAGCACTCAGCAGAAAATATACTTGAGGATTTTCCCCCCTCTACCACTGGGGAACTGAAATTAATTTCTTTACAGTTTCCAAGAGCTTGAAGTATTTGTTTTGTTTAGGAGTCAAACAGCTGTATTGCCAAGACTTTTATGATTGTTAATGTTCTTTGGCTATTTGTAACTGGATGATGGATTTAACAAACATCGATCAGATATGACTGCCTATGCTTTCCAAACTAGAGTGACATTTTTTTTGCCATCTCTTACTTTTTTCTTTTCCCTTTCCAGGATTTTACTTTTAATCATAAATGGAATCATATTGTCCATTAAAAAGGAGTTTTTGTCCTGCTGAGATGACTCAGCTGGAAAAAGTACTTACCAGATATACCTGGTGATCTTCTAAATCAAGATAAAACACCAAATACACTGGCATTCACAGTAGTGATACTGTGACAGACAAAAAAAAATCTGAAAATTTTCAAACTCGTTAGCCTGAGTTTGTAACAGAGCAAAAACAAGACAGAATTTGCCTAAACAAAGGGGAAGTCAGAAAGTAACTTCCTAAAATATTGCACTGAATGCCAGAGGAATCTCAAGGCAAAGTGAACCACC
>NW_021604646.1:2051589-2061147 GCF_004785775.1 Grammomys surdaster | reverse complement strand
CTCTCCCTCTCCCTCTCCCTCTCCCTCTCCCTCTCCCTCTCTCTCTCTCTCTCTCTCTCTCTCTCTCTCTCTCTCACACACACACACACACACACACACACACACACACACACACACAAACGTTTGTATGCTGGCAGGATATGAAGATGTATGGATGGTGTCAAACGCCTCAAATATGACCATAAATCAAATGTATGGAATCTCGGCTTTGGCTTGGCCTCTGGAAAGCTTTAGCATTTTAGCTGAAAGCTGACTTAATCTGCTGCTATATATGTTTAATGTTATTCAAGTACTAACAACTCTGGTATATCCTTAGTTCAGAAAGTGATTGCTTAACTCTATTGTGCAAGGATAATACCTCTCTCTGAATTCTTTGGCTTATTTAATTCTGATGGGAACAATGTAGAGTGACAATTGGTCCAGAAATGAGAAACCTGAGATATGAAAAACATATGTGACATCACTGGAATATCAGAGAAAGAACTGAAGCAATTTAATTAAAAAAAGGAAAGAAGTTCCAAATTTTAACCTACACGTGAAAAGAGCTATGTCATAAAACAGAAAATAAGTAGGTATTCCACTGTACCTTCAACAAGCTGCATTTCTTCTACAGCAAGGCAGTTATCTTTGTATTACAGAAAGACAGGACTTAAGAGCAAGTTAGTCACTGAAACAGGCTGACAACACCATCCCCTGACTCTAATCAGGACATGAACAGTTGTCAGTACCAGGATGTGTTGAAAAAAAAGCAAAACAAAACATACAAAAAAAAATGCCCACATATTCGACACACTCAGAAATATGAACATCCTGATGTCTTGATTGAGACAAGAATTTTTATATAGAAAATGTTGAGCTGATGTTCTTCATATCTAACAAATTTTTAGGAAGTGCTGGTGCAGCTGGTCAGTGATGGCTATTATAGATAGTAACATACTAGCTATTAGAGAGAGAGGTTGATATTTCATAACTGTTAGACGCATAACATCAGATCCAGAAAGCCTTGGTTTGTTTTATGTGTTCAACGAGATATAATCTTGATAAGTTTCAGTAACTTGTCAGAACCTTATTTTCCCCACCCAGATAATAAAAATATTATTCTAATTATACAAAATATATATAAATAATTTTTAAGTTCATTGTCCAGAAAACAAAGCAGATGCATGGAGAACCATGTCCATAGGGTACAGAGTTCAATGAATTTCTAAAGAACCTTAGAGGGCTTATTCCAATTTCAATAATATTTGTTTTCCCTTTCTGGCACCGCATTATTCTGATTTATGTGCAAATATATTTACATAGTTAGAAGATAAAATCTGTCATGTAAAATTAATTAATCTAGATTCTACTGTTTAGAGAATATACTGTTTAATAAAAGTCTACGCTCAGCAGAGCACAAATTTATCTTTTATATGAAATACTACCCACATTTCAATAGTCAAAAAAAAATGCTTCTCCCTTTCCTGTGCTATTTCATTCCAATTGTCTTAAGAGACTTATTACATTTGGTTTTTTGGTCCCACTGCTGAAGCTTCTGGAAGAGACTGCAATGCATTGATCACAGAACTATGCAATATCTACCTTACTGTAAACAAGTCTATATTTTCTTATTTAAATTAGGAATTCTTTGCAGTCAGTATTTTGGTTGGTTGGTTGGTTGGTTGGTTGGTTGGTTGGTTGATTAGTTTTGGGTCTTGTTTTGTTTTGTATTGTTTTGAGTCAGGTTGAAAACTAACATGAGCTCAGGATGAAGCTAAGGGTTACATTGTTATGATCACAAGTGAGTATCTACATGTCCAACTTCTGAAATGATTCTTAATAAATACTGGTCTTTCTCCATGCTACATGACCATTTGACTCACTGAGCTGTAACCTGTTTAGTATTCCCCATCCCAACATTTTTCTGCCATGGATAATTTTATCCTATACTGTAATTTTACTGTGTACATCTAACACTTAGAATGGTAAAGAATAACTCCTTTAGAAACACAGAAGGAAGACATGAATGAATAGATTTAGGACTTAGCAGGACTTAGCATATTTTCTTTTCCAAAACTTTCTGATTTATCCTGAAGTATCTCTTCTCTTTATGTTGGTGTATTATTGCAAGACACTTTCTTGAGAATCTCTATTAGTGCCTTAATATGATGCCTTATTTGCAGGTTTATAGTAAATTTTATAAAAAGAAACTTTTACTACTTTAAAATGGATTTTCAAAGAAATTGTGATATTTCTATGACTTTCTTTGTAAAAGTTGTACTTTAATCAAGGATTTTGAGATGCTCAAACACATAGGAATGTAAAACATAGCACAAGAAAAAATTAGACTGAAAGGATATAGTTATTCAGGAGAACTACAGGCGATTTGAAATGTTCTTTGGTGGCTGGTTGAATTCTCAATTCAGTTTATTTATGAGGTGATGTTTTATCATTTCAATAGTAAATATTCAAAAGAAAACTGGTTTATACTTTTGCTTTCAATTTGCACAAACTGTAATTATAGCCAATCTCCTCAACCAGAAGCCTCCTGTGGAATATAAGCAAACCTCTTTTAAGGAAATGAGAATGGTTTCAGGAGTAAAATATCTGGATTGTGAAAAATCTTAGACATCACCAGGCCCATCTCTTTACTTCCAGAAACAAGAAAAGCAGGAGAGCCTATGATTTCCTTGCAGACTAAAATACTTTGGATTGTAATTTTCCTTGCAAATATTTCCACATAGTGACTCAGAAAACAAACCAGGACTGGCACATACTGTGCTGTAGACTGGCTGCTCAAACATCTACGGAAAAAGTAGAAAGATAATTCTGCAATATTCCATAAAATCCGCTAAGAGCATTAGGAAAGATTTTTCTTAGCCTTTATATTGATAGCGGTAAATATTCAGTGGCAGGTGAGCTTCTTTTTATTGCCTGGCATGTGTCACTTCCTACACTAACATATACATTCACACACATTTGTTGTTGTTTCATTTTTTTTCTTTTTCCAAAATTTTAAGAAGTATATGCTTCCAGTCCTTTTCAAACTATAGGAATCTAGTCTTGCAGGGTGAGTAGTGTAATTGACATCAGAGTTCTACTTGCATACTCCTGACCTGTATCATTGATACCCAAATCCAAAACTACTTCACTTTTGTGAAGGCCTCAAGATCCTGAAAGAAGTATGAGAGCGAGACTTTTCAGAGTTCTTTAAGTGGGATAGCCATGGTGTTTTCAGCTCTCTTTTCAGGAAGTGCTGCAGAAGAAGAATCAACAGAGCTTATTTAATTCCTCTCTGAATATGGCTCTAGAGGTTTATGCTCGTAGCTCACCACTCATTAGTGATTTATTTGTTTGTTTGTTTGTTTGTTTTGATCATTATATGTTTTATTTTCTTGCTACTACACCTAGTCCACCCTTCCAGGGTTCTTCTCCCCATCTTCCTCCCCTTCATCTCTGAGAGAGGCTCCTAGGACTCAATGGGGGTGACTTTAGCCAAAATGCTCAACAGTGGGGAGATGGAATCTGAACAGTCTTCCTCCAGTAGTTAGACAGGATTCCCAGGGGATTGGAACACCAACCCACCTTCAAAATTTTGACCCCAAATTGTTCCTGTATAAAAGCAAAGCAGGTACAAAATGGAGCAGAGACCAAAGGAAAGAACATCCAGACTGCCTCAACTTAGCATCAATTCCATGGGTAGGCACCAAGCCCTGACACTATTATTGATGCTAATTTGAGCTTGCAGATAGGAGCCTAGCATGGCTGTCCTCTGAGAGGTTCTACCAGCAGTTAACTGAGACAGATGCATATACCACAACCAACCATTGAACTGAGGTCTGGAACCATATGACAAAGTTAGAGGAAGGATTGAAGGGGTTGAAGGGGCTGACAAATAGTGTCAACTCACATGGACCCTGGGAAGCTTCCAGAGATTAAGCTACAATCCAATGAGCATCAATGGGCTGGTCCAATGCTCTAGAACATATGTAACGAGAACTGTCCTATCCTGCCTCAGTGGGGAAGCATGTGCCTAATCTTGTAGAGACTTAGTTCCTCAGGAAAGAGTGATGCAGGTTGTGGGAGCACCCTCCTAGAACATCTTATCATCCATGCAGGCCAGGTAGAAAAGTGTGATTCTAATGCTTAAAGAATAATCAAAGGGTTTATATGTTTGGTAAAGCTCAATAACAATATGCCCATACAATGAGAGTTGTTTCCCAATTAGCTAACCTAAATAAAAGTAGTTACCCACACTGGTATCCATACCTTTCTACCCTCCTACATCTCTGCCCTCTCTCGCTCCTCCTCTTCCTTTTTCCTCTTTCTCTCCTAACTCCTCCAACCTTAGCTCCTCCTACTAGGCTCCTCTCACAACCCTAACCCCCATCTTCGGCAGTCACACATTTCCATTCATTTTTCTGGCCCTCTGGGCTTCTCTCCTGACCCCCTCATATCTGATCTTACCCCCCCACTTTACCTCTTTCTTCTGTCTTCCACCAGGGACCTTTCCCCCTTCCTACCTCTGCCTCCAGCAATTATTTTATTTCTGTTTCTAAGTGAGATTGAAGCATCCTCACTTGAGCTTTCCTTCTTGAACTTCTTAGGGTCTGTGGGGGGTGTATCTGTACCTTTTGGCTAATGTCCATTTAACAATGAGTACATACTATTCCTTTCCTATTGGGTCTCTGTTACCTCACTCAGAATTATATTTTGTAATATGATCCATTTGCCTGCAAACTTCATGCTGTCCTCATTTTTAATAGCTGCATATTGCAATTCTGAGCAATAAAAGAATTTCTGAGGGGGTGGGGGAATCATTACCCCTGAGCTCAAGCTATACTACAAGTCAATAGTAAAGAAAACCACATGGTATTTATACAGAAACAGACAGGTTGATCAATGGAATAAAATAAGAGACCCAGAAATAAACCCACAGGCCTGCAGACACTTGATCTTTGGCAAAGAAGTCAAAACCATACAGAAGAAAAATGAAAGCATCTTCAACAAATGGTGCTAGTTTAACTGGCAGTCTGCATGTAGAAGAATGCAAATAGATCCATATTTATCACCCTGCATAAAGCTCAAGTCCAAGTGGACCAAGAACAAGAACATAATACCAAGTACACTTAGGATGATATTTTCTATTTCCATCTATTTACCTAAAAATTTCTCAAATTGTTTTTAATAGCCGAGTAATACTTCATTGTGTAAATGTACCACATTTTTTGTATCCATTCCTAGGTTGAAGGACAACTGAGTTCTTTCCAGCTTCTGGCTATTGTAAATAAGGCTGGTATGAACATAGTGGAGCATTTGTCCTTGTTATATCTTTGAACATCTTCTGGGTATATGCCCAGGAGTGGTATAGCTGCGTCCTCAGGTAATGTTATGTCGAATTTTCTGAGGAACCACCAGACTGATTTCCAGAGTGGTTGTACCAGCTTACAATTCCACCAACAATGGAGGAGTGTTCCTCTTTCTCCACACCCTCGCCAGCATCTACTATCACCTGAGTTTTTGATCTTAGCCATTCTGACTGGTGTGAGGTGGAATCACAAGGTTGTTTTGATTTGCAGCTCCCTGATGACTAAGGATACTGAACATTTCTTTAGGTGTTTCTGAACCATTTGTGTTTCCTCAGTTGAGGATTCTTTGTTTAGCTCTATACCCCATTTGTAATAGGGTTATTTGGTTTTCTGGAGTTTAGTTTCTTGAGTTCTATTTATATATTGGATATTAGCCCTATGTTGGATGTGAGATTGTTAAAGATCTTTTCCCAATCTGTTGGTTGCCATTTTTTTCCTATTGACAATGTCGTTTGCCTTACAGAAACTTAGAAATTCTATGAGGTCCCATTTGTCAATTCTTGATCTTAGAGCATAAGCTATTGGTGTTCTGTTCAGGAACTTTTCCACTGTGACCAAGTATTCAAGGTTTTTCCCCCAACTTCTCTTCTATTAGTTTCAGTGTATCTGGTTTTATGTGAAGTTCCTTTATCCATTTGGACTTAAGCTTTGAACAAGGAGATAAGAATGTATCAAGTTGCATTCTTCTATCACAAAAGAAGCCACATGTTATTCACTCACTGATAATTAGATATTAGCCCTGAAGCTCACAATACCCAAGATTCAACTCACAGACCACATGAAGCTCATGAAGAGGGAAGACCAAGTGTAGGTGCTTCAGTCCTTCTTAGAAAGAGTAACAAAATACTCAAGGGAGCAAATATGGAGACAAAGTGTGGACAGAAACTGAAGGAGGGGCCATCTGGAGACCATTCCACCTGGGTAGCCGTCCCATGTGCAGTCATCTAAAGTACATGCTGATTTGAATGTCAGGAAGTGCATGCTGACAGGAGTCTGATATAGCTGTCTCTTTTGAGGTCTGCCAGAGTCTGACATATTCAGAGGCAGATGCTCACAGTAACCACTGAACTGATCAAGGAATTCCCAATGTAGGAGTTAGAGAGAAGAAGCTGAAGGAGCTGAAAGGGTTTGTAGCTCCATGAGGAGAGCATCAATACCCATAGAGCCAAGGCTTCAGCTGTATCTATATTGGAGGATGGCCTTGTTGGACATAGGTGGGAGAGGAGATCCTTGGTCCCATGAAGGATGGATGCCAAGTGTGGAGGAATTAGAGAGTGGGGAGGTGGGAGTGTGGGGTGTGTGGGAGCACATCCTCGTGTAAGCAGGAGGAGGGGGGATGGGATAAGTGATTCCTGCGTGAGGGACGGGAAATGGGGTAAGGGGATAATATCTGAAATGTCAATAAAATATCCAATAAAAAAGTACATTTAATATAATAAAAAAAAATTAGGAACTAGCCTGGAATGCATTGAAACAAGTGAAAATTTTCTGAATAGAACATCAAAGGCTTAGGCTCTAATAACAATTGAG
Source organism: Grammomys surdaster (assembly GCF_004785775.1). Lineage (NCBI taxonomy): Eukaryota > Metazoa > Chordata > Mammalia > Rodentia > Muridae > Grammomys > Grammomys surdaster. The sequence goes on along the minus strand of NW_021604646.1, from coordinate 2,054,269 downwards.
GAATAGGATCTCTTGAAACTGAAAAACTTCTGTAAAGAAAAGATGACTGTCAATAGGACAAAACAACAACCTATAGATTGGTAATAGATCTCCACCAACCCTACATCTGATAGAAGGCTAGTATCCAAAATATATAAAGAACTCAAGAAGTTAGACTCCCCCCAAAAAAGCAAGTAACCTGGTTAAAAAATAGGGGTGCAGAACTAAACAAAGAATTCTTGACAGAGGAATCTCCAGTGACTGAGAATCACTTAAAGAAATCTTCAATATCCTCAGCCATCAAAAAAATACAAATCAAAATGACCCTGGGATTCCACCTTACAACAATCAGGATGCCTAAGATCAAAACTGATAGCATATGCTGGTGATTATGCGGAGAAAGGAACACTCCTCCAAATCCACTGGGATTGCAAAGTGTTAAAACCTCTCTGGAAATCCATCTGACTGTTCTTCACAAAAGACGAAAGAAATAGTTCTAACTGAAGACCCAACTATACTACTCCTGGGCATATACCCAAAAGATGTCCCACCATACCACAAGGACATGTGCTCCACTGTGAACACAAAAACCTTATTCATTATGGCCATTGACTTCTTTTAAAAGCATGTCTATGTTTTGCAGCTGTGCCTACAGTTCTCATCTAGCACTCTGTAGACCAAACCTATGGGGCACTTGCAGCTGTCAATAAACTTGACCCTGGCAAGGGGCATCTAGATTCAGTGAAGTACAGCAGAGAGGCATGTGAGGCTCACCTCTCCTGGAGTCAGACTTATAAGTGATCTCTGGGGTTTTATTAATTCTGGAATTGGGAAGCTTTTAGGGTTTAGATTTTGTCTTTCATACATTTCATAGAACTGTAACCATGCAAAAGGTTGATCAGGACACATAACTGAGTTAGCTTCTGAAATTGGATGACTTGACTTCATATTCAACTGGAACATTTTTCTTCTTATTTCTACTTTTAGAAAAATCAATAAATGGTTTGTGACAGCTTTCAGATAGACTGAGTGAGTGGAAATCGGGTTTTGCCATATTACGGTAACTAAACATCTTGAGTGTTCTGGGACAGATCAAATTTCATCTTGCACATCTTGTCTTCCAATGGTCAATCATTCCTGAAATTTCATCATGGGGACATGCTTTTCAACTCATAGAATAGAAAAGGCAGCCGTGTTGAACATTGCTTTAAAATTTATGATATTGATTCTCACCACATATTATTATGCATATGTGGGAGACAAATGTACATTTGATATATCTTTGGATGCTTTTCCATGTGTTTGTATATTTTCCTTTTAAGATACCTGTTACCTTAGTCTTAGATGCCTACAGTTTTATTATTCATGTTATATCTGCTGCACACTGCCCCCCTTCTTGTCTTCCCCTTTTCAATCCTTCCCCAATCTCCATCTCTCCTCATTTGAGCAGGTGGGAGCTCCCTCTCTAACTCCTAACCATGACACTTCAAGTCTCTGTGAGGCTAGGCTCATCCTCTCCCACTGAGGACAGACAACACAGCCCAGATGAAAGTATATATCCCACATACAGGCACCAACTTTTGGGATAGACTCTACTCCATTTGTTCAAGACCCACATAAAGATCAAGCTGCACATCTGCTACATATGTGTGGGTACGCCTAAGTCCAGTGCATGCATGTTATTTGGTTAGTGTATCATTCTCTGAGAGCCTCAAGAGTACAGATTAATTGATTCTGTTGGGCTCCCTGAGGAGTTCCTGTCACCATAGGGACTACAACCCTTATGAAATCACAAAGCTTATCGGGTTTTGTTTGTTTGTTTAGGTTATGCTTGCTTTTGAGTAGCTGGCATGGCATTACAATTTCGTAGTCTACAGATGTTGGTAGATTTTTATTTTCCTCAATGATTCTATGTTTCTACGTGCTCAAACTACTTTTATGTTTGTTTTTGTTGTCCATTTGTTTGAAGCTCTCAAGTTAAGTAAAAACCAGGGCCTTGCATGTTCTAGGTAGTTACCCTGAACCACACCCAAAATCCTTCTTTTCTATGGAAGTTTGTATATTTTCTTGTGTGCTAATTCTTTTTGAAATCTTACATTGGGTCACCTCCCTGTAGATGTCAACCAAAGACATGGCATCTCATGTACTTAGCTTTCAAATCCAGCCATGTTCATGTCCCCCTAAGATGAATTCTTGCTGCCTAAAGGTAGAAATTCAGAGGCCCAGACACATGTTCTTGTGCCTGTCTGAGGGGCCATGGTTGATAACCAAGCACTAATTACTTGGAAGGCTTGGGGGTGGAAGAGAGAAGGAGATGATCTGGGAACAGTCAAAAGAGATTTGTTCCTCATTTTGTGGGCCCCTGGGAGTCTCAAATGTCTTTGGGTTTCCTCTCAGTCTGTTTGTGATTAAGATTTCAGCTGAGATGACACTTGGCCATGAGAAAGAGCCAAGAGTTCTGTCTCCATTTGCACAGGTAACTTACCAACACCTGCAGAGGAAGAAAAGCTACATGTTCCAGGAGCAAGCTTGTCCAATCCCTTCTAAAAGTCTCTTGATGACTGGCATAATGACATTAAAAATCCAACACATACCTGTGAGAACATAACTAATGGAGCATTATTTTGCTTTTCATAGTGAATGTTCTTAAAGGATCAAGTATTTTAGTCATTGCAATGCTTACTTTAAAAACATGTGTGCA
>NW_021604646.1:2019453-2051579 GCF_004785775.1 Grammomys surdaster | reverse complement strand
AGAGAGAGAGAGAGAGAGAGAGAGAGAGAGAGAGAGAGAAGCAGACACAGACACACTGAGAAAGACAGGGAGACAAGGGAGAGGGAGAGACAGAGGGGAGGAGGGAGATGGAGAGGGAGAGACAGAGAGCTAGAGCAAGAGAGCAAGAGAGTAAAAAGCAAGAGTGTGAGAGAGACAGAGAGAGACAGATTGAGATACAGAGACAGAGAGAGTCAGAGAGAGAGAGAGAGAGAGAGAGAGAGAGAGAGCGAGAGAGAGAGAGAGAGAGAGATTGATACTGAAATAGGCTTTTGAAACACTAGTGACAAATTACCTCCATCAAAGCAACACCTTACACATTCTAATCTTCTAATCTTTTAAAAAAGTCTATTCCCTCATGACTAAGCATGCAAATATATGAGCATATGGGAATCATTGTTATTCAAACCTATACAGTCACTAAATTGCCAAACAATTTGTTCTTTTCTGTAATGGGTCCATAACACTAAGAAATTACTAATGTATTTCAACAAAGATTGAATGTTTCATATATTGACATTTCTCTTTTGGAGTCAAAGTATATTTTAGAGATTTTATTGAAGGCATGTGATGGTAGGATCAACTGTTGCAAGGAAGTAACGTATACTTATTAGTGATAATTGTTATTACTATAGTTATATATACATTACAAAACTATGCTTTGATTTACTAAAATGTCTACATATTCAGTAATGTATATAGTTTTTAGTTTATAACAATAACATTAAAATATAAAATTTACTGAATTAAAAAAAAATAGGGCAGAAGCTATCCAAAAACCTTTGTACACATGAATTTGTAAAACAGCTCAGGAAACCAGAGCATATTAATATAAAGTAGTCTTTCTAGAAATTTTATGTTTAAGGGCAGAGCCAAAAAGTTTTCTGGATTTGAACATAGTCTCAGTTCAGAATTGATGCTTTCAGCCATCTTTTGAGTTGTGGAAAGGGAATCCAAGTCTATCACATTAGTGATATTTTTTATTAGATAAACATTCTCTAGGCTTTCCTTCTTCTCATCCTGTTTAGAGGAACAAATTAAATGGATACATCATGAGTCTCTACACGTCTTATACAAAGGTAAATAATTGTTTCTGTCAACATTATTGAAATTGTGCCTGAATTGGTGTGTGTGTGTGTTTGTGTGTGTAGAAACACATGACGAGGAGAATGGAGCATCTTTGGTGAATTGTATACTAACTGTACAACTATTTTTGTTGTTGTTACTTGCAGATAGAATGTTGTCACATGGTAGACATTGACTCTTTAAAGTACACCATTCTAAGCTACTACAAATGAATTATATGAAGTACTGTTTTTGACATGTGCTAGACATAGAAACTAAAGTAATCTCACATTTTCTGGCCTGCCTTTCAAGACTTTGTATCAGCAACTCTCTCCTCACCCCTCTTTTCAGGGAATAGAGAACTCTGGATTCCACTCACAAGATACAGCTTGTCTCAAATGCTAGACTAAACATTTGAAAATAAAGGTGAGCTCCAGGAAATGCACTGACTATCCAAGGCCAATTTGTACAGCCTACTATGAAAGCCATTTTCTGACAGACTACAAAAGATGCTACTCTACAAAGAAGCAGAGCTTATTTATTTGGGTTCTCTCTGTTGTAAGGTTGCTTGATTTTGCTTTGATTCTTGACCTTCTGGGGGAAAATAAAAGAAAGAACAAATATTTATTAGGCTGGTAAATTTCTTGTTCGGATTTGGAATTGGAGAACATGTTAACACAGTCAGAAATCCAGGCCTAACTTACATTACCTTTCTCTGACTCTCTTTGCACATTTTTGTAGACTCTCAGCTTCACTTACTCATGTGGTTCATGAGAAAGAGATGGGAAAGGCAGGAATATGTCAGATTCTTTCAGTTTATTCTCACCTCCTTTATAAGTCTATAGAAAATTAAGAAAAATCTCTAAGTCATAGGTATGTAGTTGATGTTGCTGGTAAGTATAATGGTAACTTGAGTATAGTGAGCCCCTGTATCCAAACAAAACTTAACAGGAAAGAAGAAAATGCTTATTTAAATTGGTTTATAATAATCAATGTGCAGAGAGAGTAACTGCTATAAAGGTGGTATTGAGAAACAGGGGAAATAAACCCTTCATGTGTTTGAACAACCAGTGTCCTGTCCAGCAGGGCATTAAACAGGGTCTGGAGAGGTCACCTAAGAGAGAATGGGGAAAAACAAAGCGGGTGAACACAAAGGAACACAGCTTGTCTATAGGCTGATCAAACCGAAATTTTTAATTTTTTGGGTTATATGCACAAAAAGGCAGGATGTGGGGAAGGGAATGATGCAGGAGCATAGGTGTTCAGGGGGAGTACAGATATCTTCCAGAACAGAGTGTCAGCTGGGTGAAGGTTCAAAGGACAAATCACTATGACTCTGCCTATGATTCACTTGTCCTTATCTAAGTTGGTACTATCCACCAAGGCTACCTATCTACAAGGTCTATGTATTCAGCCTGGCAATTTTCCACCAAAGCTTCTTGTTTACAATAGCTTCTAGGTATCTATTTCAGTGTTTTTCCACAGAGACCCAAGACTTTGTGTTAGCAGGCATATATGTCAGGCCAATTGCTGATTTTAGGCCTATGGCTGACTTTAGGCCTTCAGTGTGTAAGCAGGGCTGCCCCTGACAAACCAGTGATTTTTTTAGCATTTTAATAAAGTCAGTGAGCAGCTGACTGGGCCATTATATAATCATACATGAATAAAAATTATTTTTAAAAACTATTATTATCATTATTGTTGTTGCTCTCTTCTCTCTCCCTCTCTCTCTCTCTTCCCCCCCCTCCCTCCCCCCCCCCCGTGTGTGTGTGTGTGTGTGTGCGTGTGTGTGTTCCACAGGATGTTGGTGAAAATCTGAGAAGAAATTTGTGGAGTCAGTTTTTTCCTTCTACATTTATCTATTTGATCAATGGATCAAATCCATACAGAATGAGAGTTTATCCATTGGGCTATCTTGCTGGTTCCAGACTAATTTCTTATGAAACAATGATATTTACAAACTTTCCATGTATTCTAGACGGGTGTAAGCACTAGAGACTGTCTATATTACTAAAACTAAGTAAGACTATTACAATGTTGCCCAATAATTTTAATCTTAGCTATAGTGACTAATGTAAACACACAGAGATATATCTCAAATAGATGTGCTTGTAGTTAATAATAGCATAACTTCTAATTTCTTTAATCAAAGCAAAAGCAAATATTCACACAGACTATCTGAATACTGAAATAGGCTACATTTATTTTATAGCAATGAAAATAATTATTGTAATGAATATTATTAAGAATATCATGACACAGAGGACCATTGATGTCAAATGTTAAAGACAATTGGCCATGAGATAATATTTATGTAAATTATGAATCCAGGTTTACAATGTGTACTATACCTCCTTGCTCTTCAGACTCTGGTTCTCTTATTGGGCTTCCTTTATCCATCCTCAGTATGAGGGGTTTTGACTTGTCCTATTGTTTCTGGTTTTGTTGTATTTGAAGCTGTCTCTTGGAGACTTGCTCTTTTCTGAAGGGAAAAGGAGGGATATTAAATCTGGTTGAGAGAGGCGGTGGGCGGATTGTAGAAGGAGTAGAGGGATAGGAAACTCATCAGGATATATAGTGTGAGAGAATAATTAATTTTCAATTAAAACTGAATTTTAGATAAATAGATCATATATATTTAGAAACATACATACACACAGATAGACAGACAGATAAAATTATACAGTAGTAGAACTGCAGTTTAGGGCTTTAACTAAAATTTACTCTACCACTGTTTTGAGCAAACTCTTCAAATATAACTATGACTTTTCCCTATTTTCTCCACAATTTCAGTGTCTACAACTGATATGAGTTGTATGAGTTGATCAACATAAGGTAATCAACAAACCACACTATCTGATGAAGCTAAAGGCTCTTTCTAGAAAGGAATGACTATGGATGTAGGAAGCAGGGTATTGTTTGTGCCCTTCTTATTTCACCCAAAGAGGAACTGAAATTAGCCCAGTTTGTATTTCATTATCATTGGACTTCTTTAGTCTCACCAACACAGCAGTGTTTCCTGACACAGGGTGGGAGACCATCTATACACAATTAGAACTGATAATAAGCCATTTAGACTTTCTGCGGAAAACCAAGCTGCAGTAAAAATAGCATCGCATTATCCTAAGTCTGACTGATGGGAACAGTTGCATAAAGGTTTCTTGTTAAGCTCATCAAATATTACCCTTTGTGTGACTTTGGTTTAACCTGCCAGTCTGATTAAACTCCAGTCACCAGCTGGGGAAGCATTGATATTTGAATGTTTGAAGCACTTCTGAGTCTGCCGTCTCAGACATTGTGAATATTTTTGGAAAGAGAAGAAGAAAGCCTTGGCTTTGCCAGTTGGTTTATAAATTGTTACAGAGAACAGAGCTGGTGTAGCCACATAAGACTGCAGTCAACCTCAGTATATTTGGCTTCATTTGAGCTGCTGTCTGCTAGCGACAGCCCTTCTCCCGGATATATAAAGCTTCCAAAATTTTCCTAAACACTGTCTCTGTGGAAAAGTTGAACTTTGTTTCTTACATTATAAACTTAACAACTTTCCTTTACATGATGAAAGAAAAAGTGCCTTTAAAACCAGAGGAAATTGAATTTGTTGTTACGTAACAAAATTATAACCTGAAATGACTCAAAGATATGGAATTTTGAGTGAAGTTTACTAGGGTTTGTATCTGTGTGTTTAACCTTGTCATAGATACAATGACACCAGCCGACAAGGCTACTTGTGAGGCTGTCTTTTTCTTAAATATAAAATGATGGGGGAAATTCACACTACTCCTCACAGAGAAAGTGTACGTGTAAATGACAAGTGATTCATTTCTTGGCGCATAGAAGCATTACATATTTACAGACTTTTTGGCCTATGTTCTGATGTTTCATTACGTTTCTCATTTATTAACAGTTTTATTTTCTTATAAACCAAACTCATCTAACTTACTTTAATTTGAGAACTAGTATTTAATTTTTTAATTACTATTGTCTCTCATTATCAGCATGACTATTCAATGACAGTGTGTGTTAATGTTTGACTTTCATTTGTCACCATGTGATCAATATTAATAATCATACAAATAAAGTATATGTGTGTCTAAGCCTGCCTTTATCTTCACAGTGGATCTCTGGATTCTTAGAGCTATATTCAGTGGATCATTTTCTAAGCAGGTCAGAGTTCAACTCATCCTTGTGATTCTTATTTGATAAGGAAAGTCATGGTAATAAGTTGAGACCCCTCTGCTATGATATGAAATGAAAATTCTTGGGAAGAACCATTTGTTAATGATCCCATCTCTTCCCTGTGGTGCAAACCTTTAAATACAAAACTTAGTTGGAAATCTTTTGGTTATACCTAGGTCTGCCTTTTATGAGGACGTTTTGAAATGTGACCGAGCTCCTAGGCCATGATGTGGTATGCAGCTTGCTCTCCAATATATACCCACCATTATCCTGTCTTACCACAAGCTGAAAAGCAATTGAACCAGACAACCATGTATTGTATTGCAGAACTTAAAACTTTGATTCCAACAATTAATGTTTCCCTCATGTAAGTTGATTTATTTCACATATTTTGTAATGCAACAAAATGCTGATTAATACATAAATCACAAAATATCGCATAAATAAAAGATTGAAGAGCAGCCTTCTGAGTGCATAAAATGGACCATATGTATTTTCAGAGGAAAAAATAGCATGCAATTTTTGCAGATAAGCTATCTCTGTTGTCATGTGAAGGAAGGACTACAGTAAAAAAAAAATGCTAAACATTAATAATTACATAAAAGTTCAAATGGCTTAAGCCAATTTACCTGCCAATGAGGGGAAAACTGTTCACTAGAAAGATCTGATTAGGAAAATTGGATGATGGAGTGGAAGATGCAAAAGCACATACAGGCAACACAACAATAATGATAAATAGGGGTTTTTCCTGCTGCCTGCCCTCTGGAAATGATGAGACAAAGATCAAGTTGTGAACTCCAGGATGTGAAGTCATTGGTCAGGGCCCTAACATCATATAGGTGAGAGACTTCTGCATATAAACGAATGCAGAAGGAACAAATAGAACTTTACCATCAATGATGTTTTATTCTCCTATGCTTCTTTGTCGTTCCACAGCTTCACAGCTCCTAAACTGTACGAGAAAGCAGGTTGACAAATATAGTTTTCAAGAGTTAGAGAAGTTCAAGGTAAAATGAAAGAACAGGTCTTCTGGCAAATGCGTTGCTGAAAGGCAGTAATGCTGTAGTCAAGGAGCAATATTTGTACAAATTCATGTGGGAGCAAATGAGCTTACATGTTAGAACAATGAGATAACAAAAGGGGAGGATGACTGTAGAGAAAGGGAATCGCCTTGGCTCACCATCCTAAGTACAAGGTTCCTCTTCGTCCTGTCACTGTAGTCAGAAATAAACTGAGGGGAATAAAATCTATGCTCAAAACCTTACTTTATTTGAGAATTATTGACATCTTTATCTGTGGTAGCACTAAGAGGCACCAGCATCTACTGTTCTGTAGTCTCTTTCCTTGATATATCTAATCTCCAGACTACGGAAAAAAGCCACAAAATTGAAAGTATATCCAGAAGAAAAAACTATTTTATTTATGACATATTTAAATATGTTGAGTAAACACTTTGCGTCTTCTGTGGTGCCTATTAAACTTGAGACCAAGAAGTACTTAATAATTTTTCAGTAAGCATCTACTTGAAATATGCTAAACTAGCATTTCAAAATAAAGCTGAATCCAAGGAGCAGAGAGCTGGCAGACTGGTGACAGGAGATGCTGACTCTCAACATTCCATTAGAAAGCTCAGGTTTCGAGAAGATTGGTTTTGGCCTTTCCACTGGAAAATGAGGTTTAGACAGTTGTCTAAGTCTGAACAAATTTTGACTTTGCACAGAACCTGGTATGATACACTAAATTAGAGTCATATTCTTGGAAAGAATAGGAAATCAGAAGAGAAATTTGATTTCATTACCAATCTGACCTTGAGGATGTCACTTAATATTCCTGATATTTGGAATTTAGACCAATGCAAGTGGGAGAAACCTGTGTGGTATTTCTTGAGAGTAGAGAACCAAAGTCCTATAGTGTATTGGTTGTTTTTCAATGAGACTTTCACAGATTTTATTAAAATTTGAATTTTGAAATTGATTCATTTTCTATTCAGAGGCAATAGAAAATCTCTCTTATAATAGTCTATATTTTAAGATTAAATAATTCACAATGTTGTGATGTGTAGCTTTGTCAAATATGCTATTTTGTCACAGATAGTGAAGGTTAGCATTCTATATGCATGTTTTACTAATATAAGATCAAATATATATGCATATCTATTTAATTATACAGTTATTAAATTAATAAAATTTTATAAGCAAATTTCATAAAGTTCTTAGTAGTTTTTGGGTCATGTTAGTTAATTCAACTACACTAGATATTGTAAAATCCTATTCTGTTTGCACCTATAATCTGTGATATTAATTTCCATTCTCAGAGGGTACCTGCCTCAGAACAAAAGGGAAAGATTTAAAAATAATTGTGACAAATGTGCAATGTGAAAGAGATATTCTAGTATCAATAACACATCTATACAAATTCAATTTCATGGAAAATAAATAACCTATTCTAAAATGACACACTTAAGAATAAGTGTCAGAGAAATGTAATAATATGGTGATCTGAGGATCCAGAAACACACATCTATGGACACATGAATTATTGCAAACAACCAAAGTAAGCAAAAATCCATACTCAAGAAAAGATGTTCAACAAATGGTTAAATTGGACAGTTACATGTAGAATAGTGCCTATCATAACACTTTTCAAAAACTACATGCAAGGTATTCAGAAGATTTTCATTAAAGTATGGAAATTGTGGCAAGCAGATATCAAATTAACTGGAACATGCTACCCACACTTCTAACCTTACCTGTCTGGACACATCATAATCCAGACAGAGAAAGAGACAGGGAGAGAGGGAGAAAGAGGGGGAGAGAGAGAGAGAGAGAGAGAGAGAGAGAGAGAGAGAGAGATCTTAAAAATGGGTAAACAAATAATACAATGTAGTTCTTAAATATGAGTAATGAGATTAACACACTCGTACATTCCAAGTCAATACTATATGACTCCTGTAAATTATGATATGCTGTTAGCCCCTTGGTTCCATGTTTGATTCATGAGAAAAACAATAGCCTCTATGCTAACACCACACTGATGAGAGAGAATTGTACGTGAAGCATTAAATGTCTTAGTACAGAACCTAAGACAGAATAAACCTCAATCAATTTTAGATGCCTTCATGTAGTTCTGAATTATTAATGTCTCGATCAATGTGGTTATTTCTATCTACCTCATGTCATTGTCCATCCAACTAACCATCGGTCACGTGTTTGATGTTTTAATGAGATGTGCATTTCTGGATAATAAATAACTACTGGAATTTAGATATGAAACAGAATCAATCCTTCATCTCATTATGTTTTTAAGTTTTAGCTCATATTTCTATTTCACTTGCCACATTAAATTGGTTTATCTATCTATCTGTTTGATGTTAGGAACCAAGACAAATGATTCATGGATACAAAATCAACAAGAACAATTTTTAAGAAGAAATCATAATAATAAGTATGGAAAGTGAAGAATGGGAAGTATGAAGGGACACACAAGACTATGAAACAATGAACCAAGAATGAAAGTTCTGGGAAGTTTCCACAGGGCTGGTCTGCAAGGAATATAGATTAGACATAGACATTCTCATGAGCTGACTCTCAGGAAATCTTTTCCAAGATATCAAAAAAAAAATTGCTTGAAGACTCTTCTCATATACTTGAGGCTAAATTTCAAAGCATTATAAAAACAATTTTGCTGCAGAAACCAAAGGAACATTTTCTTACTAAGAATAAAAGGGATGGGATATCAAGAAGTGTGGAGGGGGGAGGTAAAAGTTGGACATGGTGATGCTGACTGATGTGTAATCCCAGATTCTATAGAGAGAAGAGTAAAGTCAGAGTTTGCTGTCTTGTAAAGAAAGCTCATGGATAATCTATGCAACTTAATGAACCCTGATTACAAAATCAACTGTAAAGTTTAGTGGTAGAGCATATGCCTAGCGTGAATGTAGCCTTAGGGTCAATCTTCCATTACTGCTACACATGAAAATGAAAACAAATATATAAAAGTTTAAAGTAATGTACAAAGTCAAGGTGCAGAAAATTGAAGAAGCATTCACAGAACAAGGTAGCATCTAATCTAAGAGTAACCATGATGTAATCCTACAACAAGATCTGTGAACACAAAATTCGTTTTTTTAATCTGTATCATCTCATTGACACGAATACGGATTATTACACTCATTGCTCATGTTGGAGACTAATATCACCTAATATATGTACATATGCATATCCAACCTCTAAATTTTTCTTTAGCAGTTTATGACATGATATCTTTTAGTGATAATTTCGTGCATTTCTCTACTCAATCTAATGGCACAAAAAAGTGTAAACCTTTGAGTTTTTGTTGTTTTTGTTAATGTTGTTTGTTTTAAACATGTAAGTAAGTCTTTTCTGAGCCAAAACAGACTTTAGACAAAGAAGTTTGTAATGATGGTTTACACAGAGGTACTGTCTCATCTAGAAAATACATGCTTTTTAAAATGTGGCCCATGGTACTTGTGATGATAAAACATATTAGACCATTTTTTAGTAATATTGCTGCCGCTGTTAATTTGTAATTACACAGCTGAATGGAGAATGCTTGAATTCCTGCCATTAATTCCTCTCTATCGATCCTACTTATCTGCTGATTCTCTCATAGAAAAGGACAGATTAAAAGTAGACATTTGTGGAACAAGCCTTGAAATTCTCACCCCCCACCCCAACTCGTAAGTTTTTAGCATAAGGTCAGAGTTCAGACACTTCTAAATTTCCAGCGTTTATTGATTCTGACATGTAAATAAAGCAGGCTGCAGTAATCAGAGACATGCACAGCTCCTGGAGGCATCAATCCCATCATTTCTCCTATGGGAAAATGAGAACCAGACAGTGGGATCTTCTTCTGGACTCCTGGGACCCCAGGTTGTCTTTCTTTTCTTCCTAGTTAAGACATTGTCGTTGCCTGGATACAGTTGAGCTTGTGAAAAAAAATGCCACTGAGTTGGTGTCATGATGGCCATTTTATTACCATGATTTATAAATGGATTATCTGTGAAAATGGTTCTGGTTTTAATCATGCCCCCTGCAGGAAGTGGACTGCTTTCATTGGTTTGTCTCAATGACAAGTCCAGACATCCTGATATTTTACAACAGTTGGCAGATGCTTTACTGCAAATGATATGCGTCCGCCAGAAAGAATTAGTTAACTTTTAATAGCATTAATCTCAGGATGCATGCTTTGCCCACCCCCTCAGTCTTATTTCAGACTGTCTTCTGGGGCATCAAGCTCCCTTTAGTTTTTCTCTAACTCTGTTTTAAGAAGGAAGCAATCAACAACAACAAATTGCTTCCAAAGTGTTCCGCCTATGAGAATCTGTCTTTGATGTCTCACAACAAAAGGGTTTCAAGTGGGGCACTGGAGAAGATGCACAGCTCCCGCTTTTGTGGTTGCATAACGGAAGGTGGGACTGCTCGGGATGTATCCTGTTATTACTGTAAATTTACTGTGCGGTCACATCATGTAACAAGATTATTTTGATATTTCATAGATTTTCACCACACTCCCATCGCAAGGGGATCCAATTCGTAGTTGTTCATCACTCAATTTGCATAAATAATGTTGTTCGGATAACAGTACAATTGCACTCAGGCTTCTAGAGCAACGTCATCATTGTTTTTATCACTTCATATTTCCTAAACTAGTTTTGTAAGATGCAAGTCCTAATGTCTAATATTTTAGTCATTCCACCATACAAAAACTGTAAAAGGAAAGAAAGAGAAAGGAGAAGGAGGAGAAAGGGGAGGAGGAGGAAGAGGGAGGGGGGAGAAAGAGAAGGGGAGAGAGAGAGAGAGAGAGAGAGAGAGAGAGAGAGAGAGAGAGAGAGGGAGAGGGAGAACACAAGAGAACAAGAGAGTGAGTTAGTTCTCTGGGACATACAAATTCAAGTAAAACAATAATATGCTATTAGTTTTGGGAGATCATATGAACCTATTTTGTATAGTTACTTTGCTGACTGGAACTTTCCCCCAAACTCAGACAACCATAAAATGTGCATTTGAGTAATACTCATGATGAGAAGAGTGTAAATAATGGTTTAGTTGTTCTGTTGTTTATTTTTGATTTAAGGCAGAGTGTTCTCATGTTACCTAGATTGGTTTTAAACATGGAATTCACTGAGCAACATGCTCCAGCCCTGTCATTGTTGGGATACAATATCTATGTTTAGAAAAGTTCTGGTCAAAGTTCTTTTAAGTTATGCTATAGGATCAATACTTTTAGAAATTTTCTTTTTCACCATTTACATTATAGATGTGTGATGATAGGATGGTTCTATAATTTCAATAAAATCATTATTACATTAATGATGATATTTTTCTCTTTATCATACATCATGTTTAATTGCATGTCAATGTCAAAAGGTAGCACTTTTATTTATTCCTAATGAGGAAGATCAGAGAAATATTATTTATTCTAAAAATCATTCAATTCTAAAAAATTTCAATTAATATTCTGGTTTTGAGATCACAGGAGGATATGCCTAAGCATTACTTACATGTCTGTCTCTGACCTTGGGAAATTGAGTTAATGACCTGGCAGTAGAATACTCATTAGATCCTAGGCCTTCTCATCCCCTGGAAAGGTAGGCTCCAGAAGGATCTGAGAGCTATTTCTAGAAACACATCTAAAAGATTTTGTACCACTCCTCCTCATTTTAGGAGTTCAAATATCTGAATCGGGTCATCTAGCATGCAGTACGCTCTGCAGCTTAATGCAGTTTGTAAGGAGAAACGCTACTTTTAATTAACTAGCATTGATTAGCATATGAGTTACCCTAAGTCATTACAAACAAATTAGACCAAAAATCTGATCATATAAGCATGAAATAAGCACTATTAGGTTTCTGTTTGGATAGAGCTTTAACTAAACCGTTTTTCTAGCATTAAACAGCAAAAATACCCTGAAGCAAGACTTAGTATATAGTTAATAGTGAAAGAAATCACTCGCTTTTGTTTAATATATTTTTTCTCATATTGGTGAGATTGTCTGATCACGTAAATGGTCATAAAAATAACCCCAAATGAACTTCACATTCATGAGAAAGCTAATCGAAAGCAAGACATTTGGGGATATACGTTATCAGTTAAATTTTGGAAGACTCAGTTTCCTAGAAAAATGAAAGGGGGACTATAGGCTCACTCATTTCGTTTAGCAAACACAGATATTGGCAAAGATGAATTCAATGAAACCATCATATTTTCATTGTTAAAACACACGTTTATAATGAGTGCTCTTAGAAACACAATTCATCACGCCATCATGAAATGTTTTTCACAGTGTTAACTGTGCATACTGGTGAAGAAGATAAATATGGATAGGAAATGCTAATTGTCTAAGTCAATCCTGTGGCGGGCATTTAAAAACAAATTCAAGGAAGTATGATCAGGGATTTTAATACTATATCTATAATTGTAGGCATACTTTTTATTTTAAAGATTTGTTTAGTTCTTAAATTATGTTTTTATGTGTGAGGCTAGAGGTATGTACGTGGGAATGAATGTGCCCAAGGAGGTCATAAGTATCAGAAATCCCAGGGTCTGGGCTTAGAGTGGTTGTAAACCGGCAAACCTGGCTGCTGAGAACTGATCTCACTTCTTCTGTACCTGAAGCATTGCTGAACCAGTTTTTAATTGTTGAGCTAGTTCTCCAACCCTATTTTTGGTAATACAGCAAATATATGCATATACATACATATGTATATTTTATCATACATTCAAAATATATCCATAATTCAATATTTAGAGTTGGATTAGCTTCAGTATTTTCTGTAAACAGCAAACTCTATGGATTCTTAAACCCATTATGCAAACATCTATACATATCAAATACACATAATCTTATATACTTTAAATAATCTCTAAATTGCTGATGATTCCTCTAAATATTACTCTTATACAAATACCTATTGTGTTTTATTATTCATGAAATCATAACAGGGGAAAATGTACAGCTTTAACACATGCAGTTAGATTGGTGCAAATGTTTTTTAGCATGCTGTTGGCTAAATCTGTTGATATGAAGCTCATGAATTCAAGCAACCTACTGTACATATGTTTGGAAGAGTCTGATTTAAATCTTATTTCCTAACTAACAGCTTATCCTTCTCTAAGTTTAAGCTCTGTAAGCTTTTGCCTTTTTTTTTAACTTGGAGTTTACAAGACCCAGACAATTTTCCTCTTGGATTTCAGTATAAATTAAAATAGTTAATATGAAGTTTCGAATAACTATTTCACTCAGTTTATAAAATAAACCGGAGGTAGATTTATATTGAAAATGATGTTATTTCATCAAGCTTTGTTCTCAATATACTTATAAGTGACTAGAGAAGGCATATGTATAGAAATAGAGGATATTTGATATTCCCTTCTGGTCGGGGTTAAGATAACATATACTACCTAAGAAAAACTGGATACAACTAGTTTCTCTTGAATTTTAATCTCAATCTTGATTATCACATTGAAAGCACTGCATCATTTTAAGTTGCTGAGAATAAATCTATAACTTGTAAAACCATGCTTGAAACTGATAACACTCATGAATACATTGAGCTAAAAATGCATTATCTTCAACCTTGGTCCTCTTTCATAGAAGCAAAAGCTAGACCTCAAGTGAAAGTTTCATGGGATGTATGATCTAGGCAGGCTCTTTCAATACACAATATTCTGTAATTTATGGCCTTTTCACACACACATGGTCATTATTAGAAAATACTAATTATTGTTAAAACAATTAAAAGTAGAAACTTATAATTTATATGTTCTCAAAATAAAAATCCTTGAGAATGTCAAGTTTAGTATTTTCACTTTTCTAATTGTCCAATAGTACTAAATATACATTGCAGAAATGCAGTCTTTATGATTATTTTTTAAAGCAGAAAAAGGTGGACTAAAAGTCATTTCTAGTGCATTAGTGTAGCAATTGTGAAATCTGTCTCGTCCAGACCCTTGAAGGCGTGAAGGTTTCCTTCCACGGGGCATGGCAGTTGGTTCAGAAGTCAACTACTATCTGGAATATCAGGCCTGATGTATTAAGTTTCCTGGAATAAAGTTTAAAATACACACACACACACACACACACACACTTTTTTTAGTAGAGTGCCTGAGTTATAATGTCTTTACCCATTTATTTATTTATATTGTTTTTTGGATTTTTAAGTATAAATTAAGATTTTGATGCTTCTAGGAAGAGCTGTGGTTTTCCCATAGATCAAGTTTCTACAAAATGTAACTTACCAGTATGTTTCTATTGTGTCTTATATTTTATATGTAAGTCATTTTATTGTCCATTATTGAAATTTAACATCTTTGAAAACATGTTCATTTTTTTCTCTATTGTTTCTCATTCTTTTTTAAAAATATCATTTTAGTTTTTATTAAATTTAAATTAGCATATCAAATAATTTAATCGATTATGGTATTTTCCTTTTTTTAACCAGAAATCAAATCTTTATCTACAGATAACAAAAGGTGAGCTTTTAAAAAAATATTTTTTTATTTTAAACAGTTTTTTATTGGATATTTTATTTACATTTCAGATGTAATCCACTTCCCCTATCTCCCCACACACACACTCAGGAGCCCCCTGTCCCATTCTCCCCCTCCTCCTGCTTCTATAAGCATATGTCCCCATCTACCCTCCCACCTCCCCACCCACAATTTCCTTCACAGTGGGGCGTCCAGATTTCACTGCACCAAGGACTTCCTCTTACACCTATGCCTGATACTGTCATCCTCCCCTACATATACAGCTGGAGCCATGGGTACTTCCCTATGTGCTCCCAGGCTGGTGATTTAAACACTGGGAACACTGGTTGGTTGTTATTGTTGCTCTTCCCAAGGGGTAGCAAACCTTTTCAGCTCCTTCAGTCTTCTCTCTCACTCCTCCATTGGGAACCCCATGATCAGCTCAATGGTTAACTGTGAGCATAGTAAATAAGCCATGTTGGCAAAAATAGATAGGTTTAACCACTCATAAAATATCAGGCATGGAACAATGCACATAAGAGTGTAATAGAGTGGCATGCATTTGTTCTTCATAACCATCCTGGTGAGATGAGTATGGTTTTCTTTGCCAGAGAAATTAGCTAAGTGAAGCCCAAACAGGTTTCCTAGACCAATAGGTGTGGGTGGAGCTGGGCCCTAAACATGAATTTCAGTGATGGCCAGCCTCATTCTTTCTACATTTGATGTCCCATATGTCAACGATCACAGCATCTTGTATATTAATGTCAGTCATAAGGAATATTTAGTAGGTTTTATTTCACAGTTACTTAAAAAGTGCCAAGGCATGTGCCTAAACTGAATGGAATCATACTTCAAAATCATCATGCGAATTTAGTTTTGTTTTGCTGGTTAAATTAAGAAGGGATCAAACTAAAAGTTAAATCTCTAAATTAGAACCTCACGTGGGCTGTGAGCATTGATATGCAAGAGATTTTTTTAAAGGGTTCAATGTAGAAATGGTTTCTTTATGTGGCTTATCCATCATTCCTTCCAGTTTAGTGCCATACCTATCCTGCACCGTCATCCGCATACACTAATAACACTAATTCCTTCCACATGATAATAGTCCTTGTACTAAAGGTGCCTGAATAAGCACATGATCCATGAATTTAAGATAATATAGAACAGCTTCATGGATAATTTCTCTCATATTTTAGTGACCTGCAGGACACTGTCATTGCAAAACTGAGTTTCCTGCAATAATGACAGTTGGTGTTTATTGTCAAAATTATAAAATCCTTGGATAGTCCTGCTTATGATTTATTTTGAGAACTAAGACACTATTTAAGAAAGGACCAAAAGTACTACAAATGCTGATTATTTGATGTATAAGTACAACATGTTCTTATGCTTGCAAGCATACCCAGCAATCCATCACCACACAGAGCATAGTGCATGAACATTTACTGATGCAAATTACTTTGTCCTAGGTTCAACTGTGATGAAAATTTTTAAGCCTTAAAACTTTTAGTCTCATTAAAATTATAATACGAATGCATAGGAAATGTATCTTTGCACGTAGATTTTCTTCTATTCCTGGAAGAAGTCTGAATTCTTGCAGCATCAGTATAATTACACAGAAGGCATATATGAGTACACGAGGCTATGATTATCCAAAAACTTTTGAGATTTCTAAACAACATGTGCACAGATCTTAATGTGGTAACATGGAGGGGGGAAATTATCTTTTACAACGAGATAGGAAGATGAAGACAGGCTAATCATCAAGGAAACAAAGACTAAGCAAAGCAGCTCATTTTTCTTTAAAGACTTAGAAACGTGTGTTACATGTGCTCCTAAAGATTCAGTAATTTCTACATTACCCTCGTTGCTTTAAACTAGTTAAGCATTTTGATGAGCATCCTGAGACCTACCCCCATCCTGTAGTCATGACTTGTTGTGTTTCTCTCTTATCCCCTTTGTTTTCTTTGGTTTCTCTATCACAATAAAAGCAAGTATAATGACAACAAGTTTTGAAGAACTTAAACTTACATCTAAGTGAATTGTACCTTCCTATTTTAAAAAATAATATTTTCTTTAGCCACACTCCACAGCAAATATTTTAACAAATTTCTCAACAACCTTACACCAAAGGACCATAGGCTAATCACTCATTTCCTTAAATGTCCATGATTTAATAATATTAAATATTATTTTTTATATTAAAAGTGAATAATGACATGTGTCATAGAATTCCTGAGAAATCTAATAACATAAATGTCAAACTCTTACTATGGACACAGTCACTGGCAAAGAGCATCCTAATGTCAGAGCATGTCTATGCATTTAACATCCATTTAACAATGAGCCTGAATTTACTAGAAATTCCCAAAAGAACAAAGGGAATGAGTATAGAAGACCCCAGAGTCTCATCATCCAATTCTTCCTAAAACCTGTGTACCTGTGAATAAGCAACAATTAAGCTGAAGGGTAACAGGTTCGGATACCTACACCGAATTCAATATCTCTATTTCTTCTTCTGGACTGGACTCAGATTTGTTACACAAACTTTTTATTTTGAATTGTTCTAAGAAATGAGGTGAGGAACACATTTAACCACTAAATCAGACCACAGGACAAATAAGAAAAGGAAGTCCTCTGTGTATGATGATCAAAAGGGACTTTGAGCTGAGGAAGATATCAATAACAACCTAGATAACACTCAAAACGAGAACAAATGAAAGGGTTAAGGATTTATTTTTCAGAAACCTTGCCTGAAACATTGAAAAATAAACTAAACGTCTGTTAATGTGTAACTTTCTGGGAAAAATCAGTGGAAACAAAAGGGATGGACTTGCATATGTATATCACATGTAAATATAAGTGTTATTCTATAAATGAGATTCATGAGCAATAGAATTCATTCAAGGGACCAGAGAGATTACTCAACAGTTAAGAGCTCTTGTTATTCTTCCAGAGGACTGGGTTTCAATTTCACACCACCCACATGGTAGCTCATAACTATCTTTTACCCTAGTTACAGGTATGTATATGAGGTACATACATACATGCACACAAAACAAGGGTCCAAATAATAATTAAAAATTATTCAGATATAAGAGAATGTGTTATAAAGAACTATACTAAGATATATGTGATTTTTCAGAAACAAGAAACTTTCAAAAATTAGTGTCAATCAGATAACTCTTGTTCATGGAAAATCTGGAAGAAAAATAGTCTGGGCAGAATAAGGAGAGAAGCAAATGTTCAATGACAACCTGGCCTTACACACTGACATGATGGGCTTTGTAGTTGATAATCAGTCACCAAAGTTGCCTGGCAACTATATTAAAATGATGTGATTTAGTTTTCTAATAGCATAAGCAGAAGTGGCCTTTTGAATCTTGCCTAAATGCTTATATTCATAAAATTTGAAACCTAAAAATGATCAACACTGAATATTATACACAGGTTTAAGGTTCTGGATATCTTGGAAGTTAATTTGGAAAGGAGCATTGAGGTATTCTCTGTTTCTTCTAGAGCTTGCATGGACCATAACATCATATACACTGAGACGATTATATTTGGTAATAGAAATGTACATACATACACATATTTGCATATAATAACAATGAAAAAGAGTTCATGAATCTGAAAAGGAACAATGAACCAGTAAAGAAGAATTCACATGAAGAAAGGAAAAGGAAGAATAATGTATTTATATTTCATATGCATAAGTATATCTATATGTGTCAAAATAATTTTTGAAAAAAAATATCAGATTTGAAAGATAGAAGATCTATATGCTCAGCTTTATCATATACTTTTCTACAGTTACTATGCTGTGAGCCTACATGCCTATCATTGGAAGAATCGGTAAAGTATCTTCAACTAAATGGAAACAAACATGAAAAAGTTCCTCAAAATAAGAAAGTGTTTCAGGAGAAAGCAAGGCAAAGGAAGCCATTGCTATTCTTGGGATATTTCTAGAATCAAATGCTGGAGGCACTGTCACTTTGGTGTGTGTCCTCTTTTATTTTGGCATTCACTTCATTTCCTTAAAGCACACTTTCTGGCTCCTGATATCCTTTGAAAATTGTGTTTTTAAGCTCTTAAAAGATTTCAGCAAAATAAGCAATCTGAGATAGAAACTTGCCTTTATGAAAAGCACATGCCTCAACCACAGCATTCCTCCAAATTGAGTACAAGGATGCGTTAATTACAGAGCACCCCAGGTTTTGTTAAGTACAGGCTTTTAATGAAAGAAACATAGTCATAAGACTAACTGCAGCTGTTGAGGAAAAATAAAAATAAAGTTTGAAATGATAGGGTGGACTGGAAAAGAGTGAGACAAATAAATCTGCCCGCAATGAAATTTTTGGACTTGTGCCAAAAAAGTCATAGGGAGAAGGCACTTGCTGGAGAGGGGTCCTTCTGGTAAGAGGATAGTGAATACGAATGTGCCTCCTCAATGACACACTATCCTCAGCTTCAGTAGCACTTCAGTGAAGACAAATTCCCATATAACTTAAGCATGGAATCTGAATCCAGAAAAACCTCATGTTTGAAAAAGACTTTCAGAATACTGAGATGTTTTCACAGTCAAAAAGGATGCCCTGTGTTAACTGTGCTCTGGGAGGGATGATAAAAAGTACATATAAAACTATGTGTATGTACATGCTTTTACACAGGTAGGGATGAAAATATGCGTAGAAGTTACAAGAAAGATTGAAGATGCTAAATTGGTCCAGCCATTATGTAAAGCTGTAGAGAAATAATTCATGGAAGTGAAAGAAGTGCTGCATGGTATGGATATGACATTGGAAGGTATACATCAGAAGATAAGAAAGCCACCATCCAAAAGCAATACCTGTCTGCTGTGTTTTGCCATGGCAAAATTTGCAATAGATAAAATATGAAATTAGCCTAGGGGTCCATCAGTGGGTGGCCTTGTACTTCTGTGTCAAAGTGATAAAACACTGACCAAAACCAAATTATAGGAGGGAAGCATATATTTCATCTCACAACTTCACAGTTGGCTGAAGCTTCATGAGTCAATTAATGATCAAGAAAATACCAAACAAACTTTCCTGCAAGCCAATTTGATGTAGTCCTCCTTTTTATATAGCCCCCCTTTTCCAGATGACTTTAGCTTGTGTCAAGTTAATGAAACTTAACCAGCACAGTAGATTAATATATAAAGAAAGCATCTTAAAGATCTACAACACAATACTTTTCAGTCACAAAGAAGATAGAAATGATGCCATGTGAAGAAAAATTATTGTGAGGACATCATGCTAAGAGAAATAAGCCAAAGAGAAACAAGTCTTCCATGTTTTCTATCACATGTAGAAATTTATTGTTAAACAAGAGTAATGAAAAAAATAGGACCTAGACTTGAATTGGGAATAGTGAGGAATTTAATGGGAGCATAGAGAAGAAAGAGAGTATCGCCAGTGACAAAGATGCATGTCTGAAAGGTGACAGAAAACTCGCTATTTTGTTCAATTGATACAAGTTAGTAAAAATCATATAAATTATTAACTATATACTATAATTCAGAGACTAATCCACAGAGAGGCTGAATTTCGATATGCTTCAGTATGTATGCCTTTCTCACATTTACTCCCTTCACTAGTTGGATCTTCTAGCTGCTCTATGATTTGAGAAAAATCTGGTGTATGTTTATTACCAATGGTTTTTCCTTCTTCTTATTAAAAAGCAAATCTTGTACTAGAATTTTTCTAAGATATTGATTATATATATTTCCAATTCTAACAGTAACATGTAAAATATATATATATATATATATATATATATTTGTTGGGCTTATGATAAAATTTTGAATTAATAAATGTTGCAAGGATGGTCAAAGGAATCTCATCAGCCACAGTTATTTAGAAATTTGGGAGAAGATTGTTGAGAGAAAGGATCATTTCTTCTATTTTTAAGTTTTCAGAGATTCTATGGATTAAGAGAAAAATAGGCTTCTTTAATCCTTAATTATAACCTCAATAGTCACTAAATTTGAACACTTATTCACTTATTTTTACTTACTGTATTGTCTGGCTATCTTGAAAGTCACAACATAAATCAAGTTGTGTCTGGAACTAATAAAATTCTACCTGTCTCTGCTTTCAAATGCTAGGGTTAGAACCATGTAGCGCTATGCAGGAACTTACTTTAGTATGTGTTTGTGTGGGGAGTATTATTATGTGTATATCTGTGGGGGAGTATTTGCATGTGACTTCAGTTGTTCCTGTGGCCGGAAGAGATTACAGAAAAGCTCAACTTTGCTTATGTCAATAGTATGAACCATGGTTAGTGTAAATGGTCAGAAAGGCAAATTGTGTCTTACATAGTCACTGATATGTTGCCTAAGGTGCCATAGAGATATTGACTCTGACTCCACTGCTCCTACCTTGTCCATTAAATAAAGTAGCGAAATTTTTATTTGAGAAATAAATTCTGTAATGAAATCATAATTTCAATGTGTTCTGTAATAATAATTCATTTTAGCAAAGTGACAGGAAGATAATATGCTCCTGTTAATCTTAATGGTTGTTAAATGAGGATGTCTAGATGAAAAACCTCCCTAATCATTTAAAGGTTAGTAAATATTAGAGATTTAAAGATGGGGTTATTACATAATAATGCTTCTGCAAACTGAGAGTGCACATTGAATCCAGGAGATGGCATATGATCAGAACTAGTTTCTTTATTTAACTCTCTCTGCTCTTCCTCCAAGTTAACATGGTTAGGAGGCTGGCGCAAGGTATGCTTCTACTGGAACTGGTCCATAAGCATCAACTAAAAACAGATCCAGCTAGCCAAACTTATGGCATAGACAGGAAATTATCTCTAGATTCTACTCATTTGTAAGTACTTGTAAGTAACACATAGAGTTTGGGTAAGGGATGATCATTCTTCTTTGAGTTTACTAACCACTAGGGAATTTCCCATTCTCCAGATGTTTTCACACCTGTGCACTTATGGGCAGCCCTAACTGGACTTAGCAAGTTATCAAAATTTTCAAAACAAAGACATGAAATCGGGAGGGGGAAGTGCTGAAAGAGATATGAAGGAATCTGGAGGGGATAAATGAGAAGTGAGCATGAATATATTTGATTGTATAATTGTATAAAATTCTCAAAGAACAAGAAGTAATTATTAAAATGGTAGTTGTTTTCTGGGCATGGTGACACAAACCTTTAATTCCAGCACTCAGGAGGCAGAGTCAATGAGATTTCTGTGAGGTCCAAGGTAGCCTTGATTATGTACTGATTCTGAATCTACCCAAGACTATATAATAAGACCCTGTCTCAAAAATAAGTACATTAATAGATCTCCAAATTGTGATTTAAATCTTAGATTTGGAATGGCCTAATTTTCTCCTAATGGATAACATTTGAAATGTAAATAAATAAGATAACAATTAAAAAATAAGAATATTTAAAATATCTTGAAAAATTAAAAATTAGAGTGTAACAGATGGAAAAGGAAAGAAACATTTGTATAATAGAAGGCTACTGACTTTTTGAGTTAGTTTTCTATCACTCCACTTTACCGAAGTTGTTTATGAGCTGAAGAAGTTCTCTGGTAGAACGTTTGGGGTTCCATTTGTATCCTATCATATCGTCTACAAATAGTGAAACCTGTATTTCATCTTTGCCAATTTGTATCCCCTTGATCTCTTTTTGTTGTCTTACTGTTCTAGCTACATTTCTAGTACTATATTGAATAGATATGTGGAGAGTGGGCATCCTTATCTTGTCTCTGATTTTAGTGAGATTGCTTCAAGTATGTTTCCATTTAATTTGATTTTGGCTGTTGCTTTGCTGTAAATTGCTTTTATTATGTTTAGGAATGGGCCTGGAATTCTTGATCTGTCCAATATTTTTAACATGAAGTGGTGTTATATTTTGTCAAATGATTTTTCTGCATCAAAGGAGATGATCAGTTGTCTCACAACAGAAGAATGGATACAGAAATTGTTCTTCCTTTTCACAATGGAATACCACACAGCCATTATGAATGAGGACATCCTGAGTTTTGCAGGCAAATGGGTGGAACTAGAAAATATCATCTTACATGAGGTAACGCAGACTCAAAAGGACATGGATGGTATGTACTCACTAATAAGTGGATATAGCAAAAAGAAAAAGTGCAGAATACCCAAGATACCCAAAATACAGTCCACAGAACTCAAAAAGGTCAACAAGATGAAGAGCCCAAGTAAGGAAGCCTCAGTCCCAATTTGGAGGGAGAAGAAAGCAATCACAAGTGGGGAGGAAGGAACCTGGGAAGGAAAGTGGACAGTGGTTGAGTGGAGAGGGAAACCTGATCTGCCTTTGTGTGAGAAAAAGTAATGAAGCCCTGAGGGCCAGCACAAAGAATAGAAACAGGCAACTACACTAGAAAGCACCAGAAACCTGGGAGGTGAGAGACTGTCAGGACTCAAAGGGAGGGACCTTAGATGATATGTTCTACAATAGGGAGAGGAAACTTACAGAGCGACCTCCAGCAGTATGTCAGGGCATCAAGTGAGTGAGGGATTGGCATCCCACACAGTCAAAACTCTGACTCAAAATTGTTCCTTTCTGAAAGAACTGCAGAGATGGAAATGGATAGGAGCCTGAGGAAAAGAAGGTCCAATGACAGGCTGAAAGTGAAATCCAGCTCAAGAGGAGGTCCTGAGGCCTGATGCTATCTCTGACACCATTGAGCACTCATAAAAATGGACCTATCATGACCACACTCAGAAAGACCCAACAAGCAGCTGAACGAGTCAGATGCAGATATTTGTACCCAACCAATGGACAGAAGCTGCTTTACCCTGTGGTTGAGTTAGAGAAAGGCTGAAAGAAGCTGAGGAGGAGCGACCCTGTAGGAAGACCAGAGGCGTCAATTAACCTAGACTCCCTAGGTCTCTCAAACACTGGACCACCAACCAAGCTTCATACACCAGCTGATATGAGGCCCACATACATTTATAGCAGAGGACTTCTGGGTCCAGGTTCAGTCAGAAAAGATGCACCTAACCCACAAGAGACTGGAGGCCCCAGGGAGTTTAGAAGTCTGGTTGGATGGGGGCTGGGTATGGGACCTCCTCATGGAGACAGGAGTTTGAAGAAGAGGCATGAGATGTGGAACAATCAGAGTGGGGATGGGGGGGAGAATAAAATCTGGAGTGTAAAAAATAAATGAATGAATAAATAAATAAATAAATAAAGTTACTAACCAATTTACTAAAAGTCAAAAGAATCTTAAAATTTTTAACATTATTATATATATATATTATTTTATGCATATGAGTAGGTCACCTACATATATATGTGTGTGTTTGTGTGTGTACATTGTAAACTATCATGTGGGTGATGGGAAGCTTAGGTCTTCTGGAAGAGCAGCTTATGCTAGCAAGTATTTAATAATCTCTCTAGGTCTTTCAGCCTTCTT
Organism: Grammomys surdaster; assembly: GCF_004785775.1. Classification (NCBI taxonomy): domain Eukaryota; kingdom Metazoa; phylum Chordata; class Mammalia; order Rodentia; family Muridae; genus Grammomys; species Grammomys surdaster. The sequence goes on along the minus strand of NW_021604646.1, from coordinate 2,027,394 downwards.
TTTGTAGCATGTCCACTTAGCTCTGCTGAGATTCAGTAGTTCATTCAATCACGTGTGATTTTGACACGTCCTTTCCTTCCTAAAACACTGTCTGGCTGTTTGTGATCAACTTGGCCTAAAACTTGCTATGCCACTCCAACAGGCTTCAAAGTCTTCATCCTCCTGAGTCAGCTCTTAGTGTTGGGATGTAGCTACAGACTATCATACCTGCTTATTACTGGTGCATTTCATTCTTCTTGGTCAGAGCCTAAGCAGGGTTTGTAGGGGAATATCTGAGATGAATGAACAGTGACTAAGAAAAGGGAAGAAGCTCCAATTTTGTAGTCTCTTACTTTCTAATGATGATCAGCATGACATCCAAACAGTAGAAACCAAAACCAGCATCTTAGAAGAAAAGGAGAACCTATAGTTTATTTTCCTTTAGCTACAAAAGGTGAATAGTATAAAAGGAAATTGAAGATATCCATATATAGAGCTTTTGGGGATTATTTTATAAATCAAAATAATACTTTCTGCAAATTTACAGATGACATCCTTTTTCACAGGTTCTTCGGATTTTTGTTTGTTTGTTTGTTTACATAGTTTTGTACCCCATCTGAGATTCTAGCACCTAAGGAGGCAAAGGAGATAGAAATCAAATTTTAATGCCAATCTGAGTGAGTCAGCTGTAACGTGTCTCAAAGGGAAAAATAAAAAGGGTTTATGACACAGGTCAATGATAGAATATGTATTTAGCATGTTCCAGGCCAGGTTCAATACTAGTAACACACACGCATACACATACACACACATACACACACACACACACACACATACACACACACATACACACACACACATACACACAGAGAGAGAGAGAAAGAGAGAGAGAGAGAGAGAGATCTCATGTATCTATACTTTTGATCAGTAAATTAAGTCACAATTTTGATGTTATTTCAAGAACAGAATACTAATATTACATTTAAGTTTTTCTTTCTGCCTTCATTATTCTCCCCTCTCCATAAATCTACCACTCCTTCCTTTCTTTCCTTCATACCAAAAGGCTGCTGGTAAGTGGCTATGGGTGCTCTTCATATATGTAACAATGTAACACATACACACATATACATAGACACACACACACTTACATATATTACCTAATTTTAATTAATATTTTACATGATTTTATGAACATATATTGTTTACTGCCCCATCCAGTAGGGCAGTGGACTAGGACTGGGGGGACCAACTGGAAGAGAGAATGGGAAACAGGAGTATGCAAAGAACCACAGCTTGTCTAGAGTCTGATCAAACCACTATTTTAATTTTTTCACACAGGGGTTATATACACATAGAGGCAGGATGTGGGGAGAGAGATGACTCAGAAGTGTAGGTGTTCTCAGGGGGAGTACAGATATCTTCCAGAACAGAGTTTTGGCTGAGTGAAGAAGCAGCGAACAGGTTACTGTGACTCTGTCTATGATCGATTTGTTCTTATCCAAGCTGGTATTTTCCACCAAAGCTACCTATCTACAAGATCTATAGCTATCTGTTCTAGGGTTAGCATTTTCCCACAGAAACCAAGACTTTGTGTTAGTAGGCATGTATGGCTGATTTAGGCCTATGGCTGATTTAGGCCTTCAGTGTATAAGCAAGGTTGCTCCCAACAGTTTATTATATAAATTTGTTATAAATATATTTCAAATTATGTATGTTTTATTGCTGGGAAAATGATGGCCCGTGCTCCCGTGGATCTCTGTTGTGTTGTGGGTCCCATATCTTCTGTCCTTTGCGGGAGCCTTGAGCGGGGTGCCTCTGGAGAGAAGCAGAAGTGCTAGGGAAGTTCGAATGAGTTGGTCCCATGCACAGGGCACCAGATGCGCTGTGAGAAGCAGCCAGGGCACCCTCGGGCATGGCGAGTCCCTCACTCAGTCTGAGTTTCCTCAGGAAGCACAGGGGTTTTGGGTGGGCATCCCTGGGTCAGGAGGACTGACTGTCACCATTCTGTGGCTCCCAGATGCTGCTGGGGGCGCAGCAGAACAGGGGCAAGAAGCATACAGGTGCACGACCAGCCCACACACTTAGAGAGATGAAGGAGAGAGAGAGAGAGAGAGAGAGAGAGAGAGAGAGAGAGAGAGAGAGAGAGAGAGAGAGAGAGAGAGAGAGAGAGAGAGAGAGAGACCCTGACCATACCCTGTGGGAATTGCTGCTTGTTATACTCGCTTGGCTGAAAGGCTGCTTGTTTGAAGATGCAGGCTCCCATGGCGGAAAACACATAGAAGCTTTCCAGATGTCAGGCCCGAATGACATGAGGAAGTCCGGGGTTCCAAGAGCTTTATTTACATGGTGGATGATAGTTGGTCTGGATGCACCCCCACTTAAGTCAGGGGAGACTTGACATAAATAGGGAGGAAGGAGGGGTGAGGGTCTGGGAAAAGAATATGTGATTAGCTACACCTTCCAGCTTTTAGGTATCTCATTAATATGGAAATCTCTTGAGGCTGAAGCCTGTAGTCATGCCCTCTACTTGTGTTAGGTGACAACTCTTTGGGAGGGGCTGCCTTGCCCTATGTGACTGCAAGGCACAAGTCAATGGCATGTCAGGAGCCTGGGGTCTGGGGACATAGCTGAACACCTGCCGTTGCCCCATTGGGGTTGGGGTTCAAGGCCTGAGCCACACCAGAAACCAAGCCATCCCTTCACGGCTCCACATTTTATGTACAGTTAAATATTTAAACATATTAATCCAAATATTTATGTAGAAGTTAATAGATTATACAATATGTAATATATAAAATAAGAACAATGAGTGATTTAATAACAATGATAATATAAGAACAACAGTCATATGCAGTCATCAGGTTTAAGCAAATGGAAAAGAAGCACTCAAATTAAGTATGAATTTTAGAGAGAACAGTCAAAATATTTTAATTTAACTGGGGTCCTATGCAATATGTAGACATACTTAAATTATGTATTATTTATTTTGAGCTATATCCTAACAAGATAGTCATCATTTTAACTAGTAACATTATCTATGAGTCATTTGAGAGAACTCTCAAAACTATTCATGATGTTTTTGTTTCTTACTTCTAATAATAAAAAAGCAATAGTGTTTATAGATTCTATGTCTGTGAACCAATATTGTGGACTCTGGTCCTTACCTTCACTTTGGAGGGCCACTTATATGTTGTACCAAATTTCTCATATTTAAAATGACAATCATAATATTGATCTCACCCAGCAACTGTGAAATATAAATACATTAGTAAGTGAGAAGTTATATATTAAAAGTCCTACTACACCTCTAAGTTTTAGAGAAATACACAGAGATATTGACCTCCTTGGGGAATAAGAGAAAAAAAATTCCCTAACACAAGAAAATTCTACCAAAAATCAATCCTTATCTAGTTATGAAAATTAAACATATTGTGTCATAAAAAAAATACACAACTCTAAAAACTGTCAAATTATCCCCATAAAGAAACTCAGCATAGAAGTGTGTATGTGTAGATGTTACATTTGTGTGTGTGTGTGTGTGTGTGTGTGTGTGTGTGCACGTGCATGCGCTGCCAACTTCTTACCCAATAATACATTTAGAAAGTAGTCTATCTCTTCACATCTGTAGAAATAATAGAAAGATGAGCAGTGGAGACACATTTCAGTTATAAATCTAGGGAGAATTGTTTCATACAATCTCACAAATGGACCTGAGTAAACGAGAGTCTATCTCTTCAGTAATTAAAGTTCCTGTCACTTGGGGGAGTTTGATGGCTGCTCTCCCTTAGGAATCCCTCACTTAGGGAATCGTGCTTAGAGAGGCCATTTGCTCCATAGATAGTAAGGGTGATTACAGCATTGACAGGTTTTCTAGTTATTGTAAGATATACTCGTGTCTTTCATTTATTCTCATACACAGCCAAGTTGCATTTTTTTCTGTCTATATCATGATGTTTTAAGTGTTTCAGAATAAGGATTTCAGGCACTTCTTAAAAACAAGGAATTGTAGAAAGAAAACCATTGCTATTTTCATGTTCTCTGCATCATGTTGTCAGTCTTACAGATCAATCCTTCAGTCAAAAGGACAATAAGAAAGATCTGCTTGTTCAGAAAGGACAACTGTTTGACATACGCCGCAAAGATCTCTGACTGGAAACTGTGAAATGAAGTGGCAGTGCCAACGTATGAAGAAGACACATAGCAAAAATTCTGAGATTGGCAGACCAGGTAAAATTAAAACCAAAAAGGAGACTAGCATAGTCTGACTAGGTGCTTGAACTGGGATAGATTATTTTTACTGTTGAGGTTAAGGATATGGTGGAGAAACATCTAAAATTTGGATTTTGCAAGATAGCCAAGATATAAATGAGTAGGCAGGCTAAGCACATTACAAAACACAGATATTTTCCTCTTCTCTTTTGTCATTCATTTTAGTGAGAGGGAAATGTGGAAGGGTTCCAATTCCAACTGAATTAGAGCAGGAATCTATGGAACAGCCCAGGAATGCACCCAAAGTCTTAAGTTCCAAATATCCAAAATGGGACTATAAGTATTGCATGATTCAATTATATGTGATTTCTTCATGTTATAATTATTTCTCAACACAGACTAGCACAAAACACAAACTTAAAAATATATTGGTTATTAAAATTCTATCTGGTATATCTTAAATTTGTCACATTTGGCATAACTTCCTTCTCATCTCTATATTGTCTTTGTATTGTGTGTTTTTTTTTTAAAGCTAATAGACTTACAGCTACATGTTGGTGGATTTACTTTTACAGTGCAGACATTTTCAAATGTTGCCAACCTTTAATTGATATCACTGAGTTTTTTCAGGTGTTTCAAACTTCTTAATTAAGACTGATTTATCAGTGGAAAGTTAAATAAACATCTACTGAGGAACCCATAAATGGGACAGATTATAGACGAAAAATGTGTGGCAGCTAAAGTTGTTTTCATATGTGATATAATATACTGTAGTCAAGTAGTCTTGCTCTCCAATTCTCAGATTAACTGTGGATGGTATACGTACTTGACCTGTGTAACTAAAACCTGGGGAGTGAAGGGAAATTCAACTCTTCTCACTATGAGCCCCGTAATTGGTTATTCATCACAAAATGGTTATCCTTGAAATTGTATACACACTAGCTACATTAAGTAGATCCAGAATGTTGCATTTACCAATTTATGCATATATATGTAATATATATAATATATATGTGTATATATGTATATAATATATGTAATAACAATAACCCAAAGGTCAGCCAATTGAAAAGGACTGTAGGGGAAGTGCAAAGTATCCAAGGGAGGACAAGAAGTGGGAGACATGGTTTAATTACATTTCAATTTAAAAATTAATCAAAAACTTTTTAAAGCTGCCAAAAGACTAATGACAATGTTCTTGTAGCAAATAGCTAATTCTCCACAGCTAAATTTCAAGTAACATACAGTCTGCCAACTCCTCAGTTCTTCAGATACCCACACAAAGCAAATGCCAAGCTAGATCCAGTCAGCTGATTCTGAAAGTCACATTCTGTCCAAAACATCTATTTGATTGTTGCACAGAGTCCTTCTTGAAATAAAAATCTTTTCTACTGCTGTTACTGATTCCTGACTGTTTTATTCAAGCAAAGTCAGCTAACCTAATTACTGTAATTATTTTTGATACAAGAATTAAATATAAATTGATCCCTGAGACTTCAATTCCCAAAGAGTTAACAGGATACACAGGAACTTAGTTAAAATGTCTGCTCAACTGTGAGGAATGTTGTAAATCACTTTTCATTGACATTGTGAACTTCATTTATCACAAGCAACAAGGGTTTGGAATGTGGTTACTAATCATTTCTAATACAAACGATTAGTAGAAGCTTCTGTTCATTTGTTATGTAACATGCTAAACAGCAGAGGACAAACTCTGACTTTTAATACTCTTGCATCCCTTTACAAAACCTGGGGTTGCAAGCATACACCATCATATTTGGTTTATGCAACCTTGGTTTTCAATCACAGATTTTTATTGATGCTAGACAAGCACTCTGCCAAATGAGCAACCATCCAAGCCAAGCTTGTGTTTAAATTTTTGAGAAGTTCTTATATAGGTTCCACTTTTTAAACAAATAAAATATAGGATAAAATATATGTAATCTGTACATGATACTGAAGTGGTGGAGGGCACATTACATATGTATCAGAAAGTGCTGCTCAAAACTTGGTTTTATCTTATTACATTTGAATTGGCCTATAGCATCTATACAAACAAATGAAACCCATCTTAATACTGTCAAATCAGTGACAATTAGAATTGAAGACTGAGGTTTGAAAAACATCTCACAATGCAAAATATTTGCAAGAAGATAGAAGTTTGGATTCCCAGAACCCATGTAAAAGCTGGTGAGATATGCCTGTGACACCAGCAATGTTATCAAGGACAGGGAAATCATGGGCAATTTCTGGCCATAAAACCAACCTGAAATAGTTTCTCCAGACACTCAAGTGGTCATAGCTCAGAAAATAAGGCAAAGAGTAATATAGGAGGGTACTCCACATCAACAAGTGTGTTCTACTGGTACATGTATGGACAAGCACACCTGCACAGAAACACATACACAGAGACAGATTCAACACACACAAATACACAGAAAAATATAAATAGCATTGAAGAGGTAAGTATATTATAAATTACATATTTAAGTTTGTTCTTATCCTAAAACCATAATCTTATTCATAAAAACATTCAGTATAATAACAAATCATGGATTCATTTAACATAAGAGATCAATATCTGAGAATAATTTTAGATTAAAAGAAATCTTAACTTTGTTACGTTTTAAAAGCAGAGGCAATAAGTGCATTTTATCATTTCCTTAGAATGTGATATCAACATATCAACAACAAATATACTTTACTTACATGATGTTATATACAAAACAGCAACAACTCAAAAATTTATAACATTCACAATAGGGAACTGATAGTATTTATAACCTTAGCTACATTCAAATTGCTTTATTTATAATTTTATTCTCAGTTATTCTATATTATATTATGTTTAAAAATTTAAGCCAAATTCTCATTATTTTGGAGACAGGCATGATATTAACCTTTTCTGAATAATAAAAACATGAATGCTTAGATGGTTTTGATGTTCTTTAAAAATATTGCCATCATTTTCTCTCCATAAACATAAAAAAGTGTACTTTAATAAATGCTTTCTTAGTTAGAAAATAGCTACTTGTTTAAAGGAGTTGATCTTTATTGGATCTCATTTCTACATAAAATATTTTCATTTCTAGTAGATTGCTATCAAAAGTAGATATAGATTACCGCAAACATTTTCCCTTTTATTGAAATATATAGATTCATTTTGCATACAGAATATTGTGATGACAGTTTCTCATCCCTCTATTCTGCTGTTTTCTTCCCCACATCTCACATCTACTTACTCTTCACTCTCAATAGATAACAGTCTTCTAAGAGATAAAAAATATCTATAAAATAAAATATAATAAAGCAAAACTAAAGCCATGGCATCAATGTTGGACAAGACAAATTAATGGAGAGAAAGGAGTCCCCCAAAAGGCATGAGAATTGGAATTTGCTCACACACTGAAGAGCCCCATAGAAACCACAAAACTGAAAGCCATAATATATATCTAGAGAACTTGATGCTGACTCATGAAGGCACTATCCTTGCTGTTTCAGTACCTATGAGTTCTTACGAGTTTTGCTGATTTGGTTACTATGCCTTGTTCTCAATGTGTCCTCCATACCATTTGGTTCTTAAGCTGTTTCCTCTTCCTTTTACAAGGGTTCCCTAAGATCTCAGGGGAGGGATTTAATGGAGTCACTCATTTAAGGGAGTCATACTCTGTCTCTCTGTCTCTGTCTCTGCCTCTCTGTCTGTCTCCGTTTTTGTCTCTCTCTCTCTCTCTCTCTCTCTCTCTCTCTCTCTCT
>NW_021604646.1:1991842-2019353 GCF_004785775.1 Grammomys surdaster | reverse complement strand
TTAATTCAAACCAGATATTGATTGGTTATTCCTATAATCTTTATTTTACCATTGCCCTAGCATATTTTGCAGGCAGGACAGCAATACAGTTCAAGGTTTTGTGGCAGTGTTGTGTATACATTTCTCTTCAGTAGCATGCTTACTGAGTAATTCTTCTCTGACATATATTACATAAAAATAATGAAGTTAAATATATTGGGAGTCTATCATTGGGCATGCAAAATTCTATAACTGTTTTATTGTCTTGGTATGTATAATGTAAATATTTATAATCTTTCATATTAAGGTCCTAAAATATTTCATATACTTTATATATCTTTTACTTTTCTTATAGGGAATGGGTGTTTGTACTTGGAGATCAAAGCCAGAGTTTCTGCTTCCTGAGCAAATTCTATAACATTGAGCAACTTCTCTAGACTGCTACACAATTCTATTAAGTTTCTAAAGTTTGTCTTTAATTTAAACACTTTGAGAAAAGTCTAAAAGTTTTTAAGTAACAATTTGTAGTAGTTTGAATATGGGAATGTCTATTCAAAGACTCACTTACTGGGCTACTTGGTTCCAGTTAACAGGACTCTTTGGAGAGAATTAAGAGGCATAGCCTTCTAGAAGTATGTCATTAGGGACTGGCTTTGAGGTTTCAAAGACCCTGTACCATTCACAATACATTCCCTGCTTTCTGCCTGAAACTGGAGATGTAAGCTGTCTTTATCAATTTGAAAATTATTTTTAAATTGTAATTTTATTACACCTGATACTTATCTTTACAATTACTTATAAAATGGACAAAAATTAATTTATTTGATTCTCAAGGTTAACTTTGGGTTGCATATTTAACTTCTTTTTTTACAAGCTGAGTAACTAAATTAAGTGAGGTCCTCACTATTTATTCTTAACCTGAAGAATTTGCAAGCAGAAGTGCGATTTGTATGATAGGTAAATAAAAATGTTACAAAATACATTGTAATTTAGAGCTTATTGAGAATGAATTTTTTTTTTGCACAGAGTTAATGGAGTTTTAAATGAATAAATGCAAATATGATGTGAGTGTTGCATTTGAGAAATGTGAAAAAAAGAAATGTCAGAATGAAAAATAAATCATAAAAGTAGTTAACAGTTAAAAATTCAAGATTTTTAGCTTCAGCTAAGACCTCAATAGTGGAAATGAAACAATGAAACAATTACCACTGCCATATTTATATTTTTATGAACCCAAACAAGGTATCAAAGGAGCAACAGAGAAATAAAATCAGAAGTGACAAATTGAAAACACTGGCTGCCTTCCACCTACACATATCAGTGATTTCATTAAAAGCTAGTCAGCTAAATAAATGCCTTAAATAAAAGATAAAGATTGTTACACTGAGAACATGGGGAAGGACCTATTCTCTTTCTACAAGAGATGCATTGTATATTGAACAGCTCAGATGAACTTTCAGATGAAAGTAAAGGATGGGAAAGAAACCATGAAAAGAGTAGGATTTAAAAAATGCATAACCGACATGAATATATTAATAAAAGACAAAGTATATTTCACAACTAAAATACTGAAAGAGGAAGAAGTGGAAAATTACATAATCATACAAGGAGCAATTTGTCAAAAGACAATTCTAAATAAGTATTTTACCTGATAAAAGGTAATAGAATTTCAGAGGGCTGTCTGTAATAAAGAGGAAAAAAGATAAATCCTCTGAAATGGTTGGATGCTTTAACTCTTGCTTTAATAATCAGTAAAACTAGTTGATAAAAGAACTGAGTATATATAAAAAAATAAGCGATGTTTCCAACCTAGTTGGTTGACTGGTCATCTACACGGAGTCCCTATCAAAATCCCAGAGCAATCATGCCTCTCAAGTGCCTACTAAATTTTCTTCCAGTTAGGCCATATGTTTGCCAGCTGACAAATCTCAGTAAATTTCAAAAATTTGATATCTCCAATGAAAATGTTTTCTAAATAAAAAATTTAGATGATCTTTAAGTATCTATGGAATCTTCCAATATTTGTAAAACAATGAATATCTCTATATGACCCCTGAGGGAATGAAGCAAGTAATCATGGTAAAATTATGAAAACATGTCAAACCAGCTACGACTGGAAAGAGAGGACCATAAAGTCTTTGAACTTCAACTATAGAATGCTTATAAGAAGGTATAGCTATAAATGACGCTAGAGGAGAAGACAGGCTTAAATACTATGATCTATATTTCAACTTAAGATAAAAGGATATAAAAATATACTCCACAAATGGGAAAATTGGAGCCCAGGAGATTAAAAGGCAATGGAGAAAGGTTACAAAATTTTACACTAACAAAATCTATGAATAAGATCAATAAGAAAAATAAGGTATCCAAAGGTATACTTAGAAGCCATGGAAAATATGAATGCATTAAAGACTTGAAAATCAGTTTCATTTTAACAAAAGCATCCACAAAGAAATGGAAAGCAAGAAGCAAGAAACAGTAACAAAATGGACTTTTTGATCATCTAAGGAACCCTGAATAATTTCATACAAATTGGAAAGAGAAATGTTAAGAAACAGACACAGCATAAGACAACATGCCTTGGGGCCATGACAGGAAACATTGAATAGAACATTACCAATTCTATCTGTTTAAGGTTTTTAATCTACTGGTGTATGTGTCTAATTCTATGAGAATGTGAGTTTGAGTGTGGGTATGTGATGAGGACTCAAGAAAGTACCAGATACCCTGTTGGTCGAGTCACAAGTTGTTTAAGCTGTGCATAGAGTCAATGGTATCCAGACTCTAGTCTTTTGAAAGAGGAGTAAGTGCTCTTAATTACTGGGCGATCTAGTCATGCCCACAGTTTAATCCTTAAATTAATAACCATCTAACAAACAAAGACACACAGACACAGACACACACACACACACACACCCCACTAACATAAGGTGTGGGGATATAATCTATACTTGGACTATGATTATCTTCTCATGACAGCCATCTAATAACAAAGGAAGTTCAAACTTCAGAATGGTCTGTGTCTTATCTATATTCATCTAGGGTGCGCCAAAGGCAGACTTCTGGCAAATATAAGTAAAACTAGAAGTAAAGCTGTCCATAGAGCATCTAATAATACGTTTGAACATTTGAAACCCCTATTCTTATTTAATAAAGAGACATTCAAAATTAACTCATAGTTACTATGTATGTCTGTATGACCACACAGATGCATTTATAGTCGTTTCATGGACATTCTGGGGTAGTAGTATCATATTTAAATTTTGATTTATTTTCTGGGAGAACATTTTGGGATGTAATAGGAGGTAATAGGAAGGTGGGTTTTTTTTTTCCAACAATAGGTAATATGTGTCTTCTGAGAAGTTTGATATTTTTCTTATTATTTTGCGGGGACATTTTGGTTTGTAATTTCCTAAAGCACATTATAAAATATTTTTGTCTTTTCTTGGAATGGATGGTTCTTTTTTTCCTATTTATTTTCCCAACAAATTAAATATACCAAAAGGTTTTTTTTTCTACCAGAATCTAAGTTTTTAGATTTAGCATATTGCACAGAATTACCTCTTAGCTCCAAAGAGTGGTAGACTATTAACAACAATTTTTATCTATCTATCTATCTATCTATCTATCTATCTATCTATCTATCTATTATTTATTTATTTATTGCATTGTAAATGATTATTTTCTTAACATTGTTTTGCTAATGTGATCTCACACAAGAAATCCTATCTGATAAGCACAGCACTATCATTTTAGTCACCTCAATATAGATTTCAAACATATACATTAAGGATCAATTTTCAAGATATTTCACCGTGTCTACTTTCTTCAATACTAACAGTTTTTACTTACAGTGAGTGAAGAGTGATTTATTTCTTTCCTCTGTCAAAGACATTGGGCTTTTTTGTTTTAAGTACCAATTTACTTAGTGATAAAACACTGTATAATCCATACTTATATGGCACTGAAGTTTCTAATTGGGATGATGTCAAAGTCATTCCAAAGATTAAGTGAATTCTTCCTCATAATTTACATTACTGGGTATCCTTTTTAATCCATACTATTTAGTATTTCTTATTTTACTTGTGTTTTCATTGGCAATGAAGTAATTGAATTAAGAAATTCAAACGATCAAATCATATTCCACTGTGATTTAGCTAGCATTCCTAGTAGCTAACAAGCAACTAGGTGTGTAGTTCTATAGATGTGTCCACAAATTCCAAGTACAGTTACAGCATGTTTAACTGTCTCCACATTGAACTCCACATTACTTCCTGACTCCACCACCACCTCTCAGTTTAGGAAAGAAATGCATGAGGAAAATCACTCTTGGCTCTGAGTTTTATTTGGTGTAAAGTTAGAATTTGAAGACTTTAGAGGAACTCTGAAAAGCCGAAGACATTTTTTTTAATTTCAGCAAATCAAAAATTAAATATTAAAAATAATAACTTGTACATAATAAATTTATTGCCAAACCTATTTGGGATGTTTTCTGTGCAGCATTGCACATAGCCTTACAATATGATCCCAAATAAAATATTTTGATATTCTTTTTTCTATGTTCACAGGTAAAATTTTGCATGCATATTTTGCACCATCTTATGTGACCTAGGAAACAAAATTTTTAAATCATACATGTCATCAAGAGTTATTTTACTTTTAATAAATTTTTATTTATTAAGAATGAAAAACATATGTGTATTTCTCAAAGTCCTTTTTCCTTTTTCTTATGTCATGAGGAAAATCTGTTTAATCCCAGAATTTACCTATCATTATGCACAGAATAAGATAGCAAAATTTTACAGAGCACTAACTCACTAATAGATTTCCCATTTCTAGATGACTACATGGACCTTTAGTTTTTGATAAGGTATCTTTTGGAAAGATAAGACTATAATGAAGAAAACATCGGTACACATGTTAAAAGCTGTCTCGAAAATATCTTCTTATGGATATCAGAATTAACTCTGTGGTGTGGAAATTTTCTTTTTCTCACAAAAGGGAAGTTCCTCAAAACATCAATTCAAGACAGCATTGACTATAACCTGACTGACATCAATATCATCATTACAAGACTGAAAGTACCAGGGGGATTCCTGATTATCTAAATTCGTATTATAGAGACTAGATTATTACAATGTTTTCAAAGAAACACTCAAAAGTGATTGCAGTTTTCAAAGGCATACATTTGAAAAGTACATGTCAATCTAGAGATAATTTTCCTGGTTTTTTTAATATTAGGCATAAACATATCATAAATGATGAAAGCACAGATACTCTGTAATTTTTTGCATAAAGTTATCTTTACTTTATTCCTACAAAATAATATGTTTTTCAGTGTATCATTTGTTCCAACTATTATTCTTTCCTATGTTGTCACAAAATACATCTTTTATATTAGTTCAAATATTAATTCCTATATGTTTTCAGTGACTTGGTTGAGTAGGTATTTATATTATCACACACATCGTCGGATATGGAGAAGAGATGGTCCCCCCCAAATAAGTATTGAAACTGCAGGACCTACTTCACATATTCTGAATGAGAGTACCACCTCCTCTCATCCAGTGTTCTTAGTTCAGCCTAATTCAAGCATGATTTGAGTAAAATATGAGCCTTATTTCTTCATTGGGTCTATTCCTTGTATCTTCAAAATTCAGATAGGTACAAAACAGGAACATGTTGAAATCATTTATTTGTCTATGTATGATGATAAATTATTTTAGAAAAATCAAAGAGAACAGTATAAATATTCAAAAAATAACATCTCCTTAATTAGTGTCTTCCATGTTTGGAAAAATAACATTAGGTCTTATGACATGGATATTCAGAATTACACCACATTACATTCAAATACATTGAAAGAACAAAATACTGTTGAGTGATCAAATGTGTATGCTCTAATCTCTAGAAAATTATTCTTAAAATAATGACTTCTAATTCTTATGTGTGATAAACTCTAATTTTTATATTTAGTTATGCTTTTTGATCTATTGTTTCTGATTCACTCACAGACTCCAAATTTCAACTATACACATAACAATCAGATATATTATCCAAATTATAATTAAAGACAGACACAGTACAAAGGTAAAGAATAGTGGAAAGTAAGGGAGACAGGGGCATCTTTCTACTCCCTCTATTCTTGTTCAGTAACACATAATTAGTATCAGGACTTACTACTCAGGTACTTTATTTTCTAAGTTCCAAGTCCACTATGATGGAAGCACTATTCATTCAATTTTACAAATGAGATAAGCTGGCTTTCCCCTGTCAGAGAGCTAAGTCGTAAACTCGGCTTTACCTCTCTAAAGCCAATGTTAATACTCAATATTTTAATTTCTTCTGAATGTCACTACTTACTAAATTTCCTCAAATTAAATGCCTGAAAGGAAGGAGAGGGAACTTGTAGATCCCACCTCCAGCAGGAAGACGGCATCAAATGAGGAAAGAGGTTGTCATCCCACAGTCAAAACTCTGACCCATAATTGTTCCTGTCTGAAAGAAATGCAGGGATGGAAATGGAGAGGAGCCTGAGGAAAAGAAGGTCCAGCGAACAGGCCCAAAGTGGGATCCAGCTCAAGGGGAGGTCCCAAGGCCTGACACTATTACTGAGGCTATGGAGCGCTCTCAAAAAGCAAATATGTAGACAAAGTGTGGGACAGAAACTGAAGGAGGGGCTGTCTAGAGATTGTTTCACCTGGGTATCCATCCTATGTGCAGTCACCAAAGGTAGACGTTGATGTGGATGCCAAGAAATGTATGCTGTGAGGAGCCTGAAAATAGTTGTCTCCTTAGGAGTCTGCCAGAGTCTGACATATACAGAAGTGGCGCTCACATCTCACCATTGAACTGATCATGGGGTTTCCAATGAAGGAGTTAAAAAGAAGACTGAAGGAGCTAATAGGGTTTGCAGCTCTATGGGGAAAGCAATAATACCAACCAACCATAGTTCCCAGGGTCTAAACCACCAGCCTGGGAGGACATAGAGAGGGCTCATGGCTCCAGCTGTATATGTAGGGGAGGATGGCCTTGTTGGGCATAGGTGGGAGAGGTCCTGTGAAGGCTGGGCGCCCTAATGTGGGGGAATTCAAGGGCAGGGAGGTGGGAGTGGGTAGGTGGGTAGGGCCAAATCCTCATAGAAGCAGGAGGTGGGGGGACGTGATAGGGGGTTTCTGGGTGGAGGGGAAATGGGGACATGGGGACATGGAATAACACTGGAAATGTAATAAAATATCAAAAAAGAAACAAAAGAAAAAAGAAAAAGGACCTATCCTGACTGCCCTCCGGAAGAACCAGCAAGCAGTTGAAAGAGTCAAATGCAAATACTTGCACCCAACCAATGGACAGAAGCTGCAGATCTCTGTGGTTGAATTAGGGAACGGCTCAAAGAAGCTGAGGAAGAGGGTGATCCTGAAGGAGGACCAGCAGTCTCAACTTATCTGGACCCCCAAGATCTCTCAAATACTGGACCACCAAAAAGGCAGCATTCACCAGCTGATATGAAGCCCCCAACACATATACAGCAGAAGACTGCTGGGTTTGTGTTCAATCAGAGATGATGCACCTAACCCTCAAGAGACTGGAGGCCCCAGAGAGTTTAGAGGTCATGTGGAACGGAGTGTGGAGGGTGGGGGTGGGGACAGCCTCGTGGAAACAAGGGTGTTGATTGGAGGTATGGGAGGTGGAACAGTTGGAGGGTGGATAAAATCTGGAGTTTAAATAAGTAAATAAATAAATAAATAAATAAATCTCCATATGGACATCCATATATTTTATTTTCTGTTTTCTTGTTTGAAATATTGATTGAAATTTATGTCATACACAAAGAAATTTCCTCTATTCTGCTTGAATTACAGTGTCACTAAAAACAGAATCATATAATTTCAGGTACATAGAACAGTGTTTCTTAAGAAGTATTCTCTGTGCTATGATTTATGTTTGTTACTTGACAAAAATGTCATTAGTGTATTTAATGTAAGTCTTTGTTACCACTTAGTCCCTTAACAAATATAATGTTTAATTTCTAATTAGAGCTACTATGCTCTATATTATTTAGCATGCATACTAATCATTACTGAGAGTATAGAGTCTTTTACAAATATCTTTTCATTATTCCCACCCTGTCTACTCCTGGTACCTGTGATTGAACTTCTCTTTCACTAAAGTCCATAAATTTAGGTCTTCAAGTAAGTGATACTGTAGATTTTTGTCCATCTGCCACAATTTATGTAATCTATAAATATCAAAGATCTCCCACAGTACTTTGTTGGATGATATTTGATTACAATGAGAACCTCATATTGTATACTGTAAAAACCTTTTTAGATGTGGTATAGCTCAGCTTTTACTTTTTAAAAAAGTTTTGTTCTTTAATTTCTTTCTTATTTTATTTTTTAGTTATTTACTTTATATCATTCTCACTGCCCCCCATCCCAGTCACCCTATTATCTTTAATCCAAGAGTTTTGCGGAACATTTTATCACACTGTGAGGTTGTATACTGGAAAAATACTATTTCTAGTTAGGTTGTGGCTTAGCCCTAGCACACTCCTTTTAAATTACAACTTTCTGTTTATTGTAAACAATACTGAATAAAATCAACCATAAATCAAACAAACAAACAGTGAATAGAGAATGAACTTAGAAAAATAATCATAGAAACTGAGAGTAGTTTAGGAGGATGGACAGAGAGACACACAATAAGTAGAAAGGAGGAATATTCAGTTGGAAGGGTTTTGTAAACAGTTTGTAGGAGGCCTGTTGTCTCACCCTCTCTGGGCCATCTCTTGAGGATCAAGATCAGCTGGGTGCTTTCTCTGCCACTGATATAGCAGGTTTTTCGCCTCGGCATCTCTCTCCTGGATCATCACTTGGTAAAATCAAAGGATTGGGATTTTGTTTTTGAAACAACAGTACTTCAATTGGCAAGATAACTTTTTCTTCCAAGAGCTGCATAATGCTCTCTTAAACATTCAAGTTTAGTTATTGTTGTATGCCTCAAGATGCCCTTATTCGTCTGTGGGTGGATTGATTCTTAGGTGGCTGCTACATCTTTGATTTTGAGACTAAGATTACACTGAATCATATGTCTCCTTCATTTCCAGTTCTGAAATTGCAGATTGCTTTCTGTTTGGTCATCTCATTGCTACCTGGCACAACACATTACATTATTTAACAAACGTTTAATAATTTCTAAACTGATATGCGAAAGTCTACTCTTGGAATTTCTTTGCTTTCTTTTGGAGTTACTATTATTATTGCTCATTGAATCTTCAGCTTAGAATGGTTCCTTCTAAATAGATGTATTTTTACAAACATCTTCTTTGTATCTTTCATACAAGTAGCCATAGTTAGTTGTTTATTTTGGGGCTTTCAATATGAGAAAATAAAGCATCCTTTAAAGTCTTATGGATTCTCTCTTGAGACCTCTCTTGGTGGTAAATGTGTTTCTTTCAGCAGAAAATACAAACACAAAAACAAATGATCCTATTACTTGGTAATTGTCATCTCCCAGGGTTGCTTCTGGTGCCTAATAGGGATTTTTTTTTCCTCTAAGAGAGGTCTAAATTGGTTCTATTACCTAATAAGAGTCAAATGCTTTATTAAATATCCCTAGCAATGAGAGATAGGATAGACTACCAGGAACTGAGAGTAGCAGAGTCAAAGACACAAGTTTGTTTTTCTTTTATGCAACAAATTCCTTTAGAGGGAATTTTTCAAATTGAGTGTCTAACAGAAATTCAAACAAACAGTAGGAAGCATTACAAGTGAATATTTTATTTTCTCAGGTATAAAAATGTTGCTATTTCTATTATTTTATTTTCAATACTGTCCAAATAATATTATCCAGTTCTGTCTATAATAACTGTCTATTTGAATATAGTATACGCATTGATTCCCACAAAAAATTTAGAACACCATAAGTCCAGGTTATTAGATTTGCCAAGTGACACGCCCTTTGTTGACATACACAAAACAATGACATGTGTGCAGGCCTATAAGTGAACAGAATATAACTTTACAGAGGCTTGGTGGATGGTCAGGTTACAATGTGGCCTAATAATGTATTGGTTTATAATATACTACTTAAGTACAGACTACACTGTCTACTAATACATTACTTTTAATGGTTTATTTGTCTTTGAGTACTTCCTGAACAATTTAAAGGAAAATAACATTTGTCTTTGAGACCTCTTCTTAGGAGTCATTGAGATTTTTCTGCCTGTAAATTGTGGAAAGCTTAGTTTTAGTATGTCATTTTCATATGTACACTTTCTGCAGTTGAATCAGACTCATCTCATCATCCTTTCTTACCCTCCTTTCCTTCTCCCTTAAAAGCTACCCCATCCAAATTGTCCTAAGTATTCTCATATTTTTTTTTAATCTAGAACTTATATATAAAAACCTTGTATTTGTCTTTCTGTGATCAGAGTTGCTTTAACTTAACATGATCTCCAGTGTCAACCCTTTTATGCAAGTGACATAATTTCACATGTAATGGAAAGTAACACTCAATTATGTAATAGGTACAACACTGTCGTTTCATTTATCTGTTGATGGACAGCTAGGCTAATTACACAACTCAGCTACTGTGAATGTAAATGGATAAAAATGCATGTGTAGGAATTCTGTGGTGTGCTGACATAAATTCCATCTGATAAATACATATACCTGAAGTACAGCTGGGTCACATGTAATTCAACATTTAACTATTTGAAAACTCAAAAGTAAGTAGATTTTAGCCTAAAAGTACAGAATAACTATGATACACCACACAGACCGAAAGAAGTTAAAAGAAATGAAGGCCCAAGTGAGGAGGCTTGAATCCTGCTTAGGAGGAACAACAAAATAGCCATGTAAGGCAGAAGGATGGAAGTATCTGAGGGGAAGAGTGGAGGGAGAGGGAAATAGGGGCATAGATCAGGTGTGAAAAGAGACAGGAAAGAGGCCCAGAGGGCAAAGAGAGTGAAAAGAAATCTGCAGTTACCTAGTGTGGGGCTTGGGGAGAATCTCTAGGCAGTCCCTGAGACCTGTGATGAAGAAGGCTCCCAGGAGTCAATCTGGGTACAATTAGCTGAGATGTCTAATAGTGGAGACATGGAACCAGAACAGCCCACTTCCTGTAGTCAGGCAGGGCCCCAGTGAAGGGATAAGGACACCAACCCATCTATAGAATTTTCCACACTAATTTGTCCTGTCTAAAAGAAGTGCAGGGACAAAGTTGAAGCAGATACTGAAGGAATGGGCAATCGAAAACCAGCCCAACTTGAAACCTATCCCATGGGTAAGCACCAATCCCACAATATTAATGGTGTCCCCTTATGCTTACAGACAGGAGCCTAGCATAGCTATCCTATGAAAGTCTCTTCCCAGCAGCTGACTGATAGAGATGAAGATAACCACAGCCAATGGATATAAGGTCAGGAACTCTTATGGAAGAGTTGTGGAAAGGATCCAAGATCCTGAAGTGGATAGGAACCCAATAGGAAGACCAACAATGTCAACAGTTCTAGAACACAGGGAGGTCTTAGAGACTGAGCCACCTACCAAAGCGCATACAGGGGCTGGACTGAGGCCTAGGACACAAATGTAGCACAGGGCTGCCTTGCCCTGTCTCCACCAGAAAGAATGAAACTAATCCTGCAGAGACTTGATGTGCCAGTGTCAGAGGTTACCAAGGTGGCAGGGGAAGGGTCCCACTCTCTCAGAGGCAAAGGGGAGGGAGAAAGGAGGAAGAGACTCAGTGAGAGGTGGACCAGGAGGAAAAGCAGCATTTGAGATATAAATAAATAAATAAATAAATAAATAAATAAATAAATAAATAACAACACAAACACAACACACAAAAACCCCAAACTATGTATTAAAAGAAAGAAAAACCTCCCAAATGATTTTCATTGTGTCTGAATTAATTTTAATTATCAGCTATATACTTGTTTGGCCCCCTCTCGTTCTCTCTTTTCTTTTTTTTTTAAACTAATCTACAATATGGCAGATTTCTTTAACATAGTTTTATACATAGAAAGTTCTGATTGGCATCTCCTATCATATCCTCTCTTCTACTACTACCATGTCCCACATTTATGTTAACACTTCTATCCTATTATTCTCCCTTCTTATCACACATAGTCTACTACCCTCGCTTACATCCCTTCCTCTGGGCCCATTCTTCCCTGCCTTATTTGCCACAACTAATGTCTTTACTTCTACACACTCACTGCAATTAGATATAAATATATAGAAAATAGAAACTATGACTCAAATGGAGATAGAACACATCGAGCCTCTCTTACTGTGACTGGGTTGTCTTCCAGAACAGAATATCTTTTAGTTCTATCTATTTTCTGGAAAATTCTATAACTTTATTTTGTAATGGATGAAGAAATTTTCATCTCGTACATGTATGGTATATGTCTTACCCTTTGATCATGTTATGGGTATTTAGGTTAATTAGATTCCCCTTTTATTGTGAAAATAGGTGCTCGCTTCCTGAAGGAAACCCTATTGGAGGCTTGTTTTCTTTTTTAGGCTTTGACCATTTTATATTCTGTGAATACCATCTTCTCGTACAATGGATAGCTGGTAAAGACTGTGTCTTGTCCTGATTGACTGCTTTGCAGATGCTTTCGGGTTGTATGCTGTCTCTCTGGTCTATTGCTTCCCTTATATCCTGGGCACCTAAACGTATTGAGAAAGCTCATATCTACCTATATCTGCAAGCATTTTCTCAAAGTTTGTCTCTGATAGTTCAAAGTTTCATATGATATGCTAAGGTTAATTTCATAAATTTGAAGCTATTTGAAGATCTATTTTTCACTCTTCCAAATATCAATACCCAGATTTCCAGCATCATTTGTAAAAGAGGCGGGCTTCTCTAAACTGAATGCTTAACCACTTTCAGCTAATATGTGGCTGTAGCTAAGTGGATTTATATCAAAATCTTACATTCTGTTCCACTGATGTATATGCTGATTTGGTTCCAATACTATACTGCCTTTGTTATCATGTTCCTGTTTTATAGTATGAAATAAAGTATAGTGATACTATCAGCCCCATTTATGTAGTTAACTTTTATTCATTTCCTGGATTGGTTTGGATATCTAAGGTCATTTCTGCTGTCATGTGAGTTCCTAATATTTTCCTTTACCTTAATCATTTATATATGAGTGGGGCTAGAATTTAGAGGAGGATTTCAGTAAATTTGTAGATTGCTTTTGGTTCTAATGGCTACAGTCTCTGCATATGGGAGCTCTTACTGCTTTCTGTAGATTCCTTCAACTTAGCTCTTAAATGTTTTAAAGTTTTCATTGTAGAAGTTTTTATTATTTGTGTTGGGTTTATTCCAAGGAATTTGCATGTGTATGTGTTTGTGAATATGTGTCTGCATTTGTTGAATATCCAACGCTTTATCCAAGTTTTCCAGAGCATCTTCACTTTTTTTTTTAAAGACTTATTTATTTACCGTGTATACAGCATTCTACCTGCATGTATGCTGCAGGACAGAAGAGGGCACCAGATCTCATTATAGATGGTTGTGAGTTAACATGTGGTTGCCGGGAATTAAACTCAGGACCTCTGGAAGAGCAGTCAGTGCTCTTAACCACTAAGCCACCTCTCCAGCCCAAGCATCTTCATTGTTATTGATGTATGGTAAAGCTGTTGGCGTGCTTGTTTTCTTAATAACAGGCATTATGTGAATAAGATATCACACATCATTATAATGCTTATTTTCATTGATTTTATGGCTAAAGATACTGGACACTTTTATGTATTTATTGCCATTTCTATTGTTCATCTCTCTCTCTCTCTCTCTCTCTCTTTTTTTGTATTGACATACCATCTCTAAAACAAAGAGCTCTCAAGATATTCCATTTTTGAAGGACTTTACAATTTTTCCTATGACAATTAAACAATTAGTTTTAATTTGAATTATGTTGCTTCATATGTCCTCTGAGAAGTCTTTCTTTAAATACAGGAGGGGCACATTTGAATTGGATTTTGAAGTCTGTATAAGAGAAACTTTCAGTGAAGAAACAATGAAGACAGTAAAGTGATTAGCGTAGTGTTTCTGAGGATGTTTCCCATAAAGAGACTGAAGGAAAGGCCATCCAGAGACCACTCCATCTAGGGATCTATCCCATCTTCAGACACCAAACGCCCACACTATTAATGACACCAAGACAGGAACATGGTATGGTTGTTCCCTGAGAGGTTCTAACAGCATTGGACTAATAAATACACAGATATTCAAAGCCAGCCAT
Source organism: Grammomys surdaster (assembly GCF_004785775.1). NCBI lineage: Eukaryota > Metazoa > Chordata > Mammalia > Rodentia > Muridae > Grammomys > Grammomys surdaster. Next base: position 2,005,108 of record NW_021604646.1, on the reverse strand, counting down.
CAAACTGAGCCCAGGCATCTCAATGAAAGGTCTAGGGGAAGGACTGAACGAGCTGAAGAGAATTGCAACCCCATAGAAAGAACAATGGTATCAACTAATGAGATCCCCAGAGCTCCCAGGGTCTAAACTACCAATGAAAGAGTATACATTGAGGGACCCATGGCTCCAAATTAATATGTAACAGATGATGGCCTTATCTGGCATCAATGGGAGGGGAAGCCCTTGGTCCTGTGGAGTCTTGATACCCTAGAGTAGGGGGATGCTAGAGCAGTGAGGCAGGAGTGGGTGACTGAGAGGAGGAGTACCCTTATAAAGGCAAAGGGGAGGGGGAAAAGTGGGATGGGATGGAGGGGTTGTGGAGGGGTAACTCGGAAAGGGGATATTATTTGAAACGTAAATGAATAAAATGATACATTTAAAAAATCATTATGCTACTAGTGTAAAATTAACATAGATATCAAATAAAATATGATCTATGACCTCTTTCTCCCTCTCTCTTGTCAAGGAAAAGGGAGATGAACACATCTGATAAAATGAAATTTAATTTTATGGCTTTGTATAACTATTATGAGATATGTCACCACAATAATGATCTCAATGAGCATGCATTGTGAAGGACTGCATTTAAAACAGTTGAATTATCATTTTTATCACTTTATTAAAGACATAACAATTATCTTCTTTCTCATGCCTGTGACCTGGCATCAAGCTTTGGACCTGACCTCATAACCACCAATCAAAATGTTTGCTGAATGTGTAAATTTGGTTTGGATTTAATTCTTCTCTCCTTGGGATCATTAAGTGCAAGCCAGTTAACTACTGTCATGAAAAGTCTAAACACAGTTAATTTCTGATATACATGCTAAGTAGGGTATTTGTATTCAGTTGGTGTTTGTTCTAACTCTCTATGACTTCAAACGAGACTTGTGTGGCCAAAGACCCTTGGAACTGAACAACACTGATTGCTTTCTCTTCATACATAAGCAATGACAACTATATAAACTCTACTTTTGTGGAGAGATGTTTATATGCAAGCAACACTGATTCTGTCTGTTTTAAAACAAACCTCTTTCAGCCCATTAGTTGTATATTTAAAATTTTTCCACATTTTGTTTTTCTACTTATTGACCTCTGACTAAAGCCATTTGTGATCAGTGTATTAGTCATGGTAATTTAAATCTGTAAAGAACCTAATCAAAGCAAATTTTAAAGCGAAAGCTATCCAAACTTTTAGAAAGCTAGGAAAATGGTTTGTTAAGTAATAATATAGGACAAAGGTAGACAGCAACGAAAGTGTAAAGAAATCTGGTATCTTCAGACATATATCAAGTGAAGAAAACACAGCATGTCTTTTCTTTTTTTCCCTTTTCTCTCTATATATATTAATTGTTTTATTTGTTTTGCTTTGGTTGTCTTGATTCAAGACAGAGTTTCTCTGTGTGTAGCTCTAATTGTCACAGAACTTGCTTTGTAGACCAGGCTGGCTTCAAACTCACAGAGATCTACCTGCCTCTGCTTCCTGAATGCTAGGACTAAATCTGTACTCCATTACTCCCAAGTCAAACCATAGATATTTCTAGCCTTTTAGTATCTATATAGTGACTACATACTTACCTCTCCTACCACCAAAAGCTCTTCAGCATTTAAAATTTATTTTGCACCTATATTTTCCCAACAGCTTCATTGCAAGTGTTTAAATGAAAACAGAAATTTAAAAAATGGTCAAGAATATTTCTGCCTTCTACACTAAGTTGTGTCTTTAGAGAAAATGTCAGAAATCATAAGATCTGGTTAGTCTTCATCTTCATCTCTAGAATTTTAAGTAACTATTACTACCCAAGGAATAAAAATCTACAAGCCACCTTGAGCATACTTTTATACTTACATTTTTCTTTCTCAAGCTATATAATCATAAAGCGTTGTTACTCATTAAATTCTCATGTGTTTAACATGTAAACTAAATTTTGAATTTCAAATTCTCACATGCTATAATTGTGTACCAGAATATTTTAGGGAGTAAATGCATATGTTTTCATTTATCACTTCTTACAGGGCTTCCATGGCATGGATCTTACTTCTCTGGAGTTCGCATTTCAGCAACATAGGTAGATATTTATACACAACTATTCTGTCTATATAGAGAAGGACAATTCTTGCAGAGTTCAAATTTCAGCAAATTTGCCTATTAGTATATTTTTGCAGGGCTGTTAGCTCTCACGTGGGTGTGGGTCCAGTTGGGTGGAGTTGTGTATCCTACATGTCTGCTGCAGCTCAGGGAGGCAGAAGCGCAGGAATTTAACTGAGTTTACTCCATGCGGCGCTGGGCAGACGCTGCAGGGCTCTGCCCGTGCATGGAGAGGTCTCAGCCTAAAGTCCCACAGGGGCAGGGTTCATGAGTTGGGGTCTCTGGGCCAAGCTGGCTGACCTGGCAAACCAGTGGTCTCTATCTTTGGGATCCCAGATGTCACTGGGAGCCATAGAAGAACTGAGACTGAGGACATAGGGTTGGATCTGCCTGCAGTCTAGAGGAATGAGGGGGAGAGAAGCCCCAACAGTGACTGGCTCTGCGGGAATGTAGAGAACACCTATACAGGAGATTTGATGGCAGCTCAGTAATCAAGGGCCTCCTCCACGGTTCTCCACAGCAGGCCCCAAAGACACTAGGAAGTCCATGGTTTTAAAAGGTTTATTGTCGTGGTGGAAAGTGGATGAATCTGACTGTACTCAAGTACCTCCAGGGTGGGTCTTTGGTTAAATACTGTTTGTAAGGGGGAGGATCTAGGGAAAATACTTAATTAGCTATGCCCTCTGGCCTTCAGTTATCTCATTAATATGGAAATCTCTTGAGGCTGGGGCCTGTAGTCATGTCCTCTACCTGTGCTGGGTGACACAAACCTCTCTTTGGGAGGGGCTGTGGAGGGCAGAAGCCAATTTAAAGGAACCAGGGACTCAGGAGCAAAACTGAATACCTTCTGTCCCATTATGGTCCAGAGTTCAAAGCCTATGCTTCACCAGGTGCCCAGCTGCCTCTCACAGCCCACTGCCCCACATATTTCAATATTGGTATTTGCAGTACATATATACATACATATATACACACATAAATATTTATATTATAATTATACTCTAGCTTAATATGTGTGTGTGTGTTTATTAAGTATAAAATTCAGCAGGAGTACAAATAATAAATAATCTTCAGTAGTCATGCCTTTTCTACATGTATATTTCATTCCCTATGTCAAATTGTCAAATTGTCCTTGTTCCTGCACAACTAGATCCTCAGACAGGGACATGCACAGAGTCTAGTTTGAAAACAGCCTCATAAAATTATAATCAGAGACTGGCATGTGAGGGTTACAGATAAACAGTGCTCAGTCATTAATCTGCATTCATGCCCAAAATGCACCTGAAAATTCCAGTATGGCAAATCACTTGGAAAAACTATATTTAATCACTTGTTACAAGTCAGAAAATTCTAATGCAGGAATCTTCTTAGAAACAAAAATATTTTTATACCGCATAACAGAGAGTAAAAGAAAAATATTTTATCATTAGTCTGCCCTTTGTCTTTAAAAAATAGTAGTAATAAGTGGACATGACCTAAGGCTAAGAGTGTACACTGATTTTATTCCTTATGTGAATACAAAAGGTCCACCCTGGAACTTTCTTCCCTAATATTTCACAGACTTAGTCAATTACAATATCTCTAGGATACTTAAAGGTCAAGAATTGATGTCAAAGGCATATGTTGTACAGTTTGGTACAAAAGATTTAAAGTCAAATAATCTAGCCCATATCCTTGCTGATGAGTTACAAAGTTTTGACTTTAGACAACATATCAGTGCTTTTAAGCCTCATTTCATCATCTATTAAATAGGGGTAATATCATAAACCTTCCGGGTGTTGGACCTTATAAGACATGATCATGGCTTAAAGTTGGCTCCATTCTAAACTGTCACCTCAGGCCCACTAAAGCATTGTGAGGTTTGCTGCTTCAGTTTGTATTAACCTGTGTACTGCCTGATTCACTGTGGTTGTGGGTCTCCTGTTCCAGAGGGCGTCCCACAATGATCTCCGGCCAGGCCTGGTGCAGGGGTCCGGGCCAAGGGGACAGAGTGCCAGCAGAGAGGGGAGATATCCTGCCTCCGGTGCTGCTTCTGCCCTCATCTCTGCTGTCACCGCTGGTCACTCCCAGGTGCTGTACCTGTCTCTCTGCACTGAGCCAGCCCAAACTGTGCCAATAAGAAGCTGGCTAGCTGGCAAGGAGGCAGCTTGGTGTCCCAGGCAGGTTCCAGGAGAGCAGATCTCTTCCCAAGTGTTACAACTCTTGTGACAGAAACTCTCAGACACCAGGATGACTCTCGCATACACCTTTTACTTCTCCTAAACAGAGCCCTTATATACAGTTTCGGGGTAGGGTTAGGGTCTTACAGCATATAACGCTTATTGGTCTGAGAGCTTGGAGATACCTCACCTACATGTGGGAGAGCCTGGGACATTGTTCCTCATGACTGACAGCCATAGACCTCTCTGTGGGAGGGGCTGTGGAGGGCTAAAGCTAAATGAAAAGAACCAGGGTCCAGGGGTGCAGAGCCAAACACCTGCCATCCAATAAAGGCCTATGCTCAACCAGGCACCCAGCTGCTTCTCACAGCCCACCGCCCCACAGTTAGCTGCATTCAGATGGGTACCAAAAGCTAGTGACAATGGCTGTTCAAAAGGAAGCCTGAAATTTGAGCAATCTTTTTAATTGGGCAAATTCCAACATTTGCCAACCAAAGTAAAAACTGTTTGCTGCACTACCATTCCTTTATGATCACAAGATTTTACCTGAATCTTCAACAGATGAGTTTTAATTACTGTGGGTGGAAAGCTGTGCATTCATGTTGCCATTGATTCGGAATCTGATTCAATCATCAAAAGCTTTGTTAAAGCATGTTTCTTAATAAGTTGCATCCTATCACCATAGTCATTTACCCTCAGTACTGCTCGTAGAAGCACTGCCGACAAGAAAAGTCTTTTATTTTTATAAATGTGCACAGGATTTGAAGACAGTTTCTGGCTAGTGTGTTAAAAAATATTCAGAATGAAGGTATTCTTTTATGAAAGGAAATGCATTCTAGGATAAAAGAATGAGATTCTGGTGTGACAGGGGGACAATTTATTGCCTTGAATGATGGCACAGAGCAGCAATTCCTTCTGAGTTGCAGGTGACTCCTACTCTGATGGAAGATATGAGTATAATCACCCTTCTTCACATGGAATGGACCCTTCATTTTGAAACCAACCTGGTGTGGTGATTAGTTCTGTTAAGTGACTCTGAAGAGACCCATTTGTTTAGTACTGCACATAATTTTAAAAGAAAGGACATGTCAGCAGCAGGGAGGAGAGTCAAATGAGGTCACTAGAAAAAGAGTAGGAGAAGTTTGCCTGCACCTCTGCCTTGTTTTACTTCATCTTGTCTCCAGTGACCTATGCCTCGGAAGATGGATGCAGCAACTAAATGGAACCTTCATTTTCTCATTCAGTGAATGACCAGGCCAGCTCCTTTCTGCCCTCAGAAACAGATCTTCATTTCTCTATTTCTTGGGATATTACACTTAATCCTTGATGTGATAAGGCCGTTTGCACCTGACCCTTCTCTGTAGGTATGCACTGGTAGTCTTAACAGAAGTCCTGCATACTTAAAAAATCTCATCTCTGAGACGGCATTTGATCAGTGTAGGTGGTAACACAATGTGTGCTCCTCCTGTAGTTACAGGGAAATATCCTAGGCAAACTTCAGTTTTCAAACATGACAACCCAGCAACGTAATCAAGCACTGCCTTCTTGCTTACAGTGATCTCAATCAATTGCCTTACACTTTGAAAGCCAGGTTATCACCACGGCCTGTTGCAAACCCAGCTGATGTTTCTAACTTATCTGAATATATCCTTACTATAAATAGCTGATTATACTTTCACAGGTTATGTATTTTACTGAAAATTAAAAAATAACATAATAAACATCAAAATTGGCTAACCACATTTTTTTCTCCCGTCCTACAATCCTAAAGTTGTTCTTGGTTCACAGTCTCTATTGTTTAATCTTAGCTGTCACTTGCTTATGTGTGCCTGTCATCCATTTTCAAGAAATAAATGAACAAGGTTTCACTGTTCATGTGTATTTTTTTCAGAAGGTGATCATGTGAAAAATTGCTCAAAAATTTGAATTAATTATAGCAAGAGAGAGAGGGGGGCTTTTAAAATATGAGCAAAAGAATTAAAAAAATAAGGAAGGCATCACTATTCACACATTGTTCTGTGCTGCAGCCCTGGTCTATTCAGTACAAAGGCTTATCTTCTTTCTGCCTATTATTTACTGCTCTGGTTATCAGCTTTTGGAGTGCTTCTTTGAAGGGGTTTTGATAGATCTCATTGGCCTCAGCCCTTCTGAGCTACTTAAAAGGGCTTGAAAATTGAAAGCTTTGAAGGGTAGGGATTATAACTTCTTTTCAGTTGTCTATTCCTTTCCAGAAACACTAAATGGAAGCCAACCCAGTAATTCATAATTTTCTTTCTTATTTGTTTCTTTCTTGGTTTGTTCTATTTTCATATCAATGTTTACCAGGGAATGATTCTTTCATAAATAAACAGTCAAGGATTTCAGAATGGATGTTTCTGTGAGATGAGGTTTACTGATGTAAAGTCTGTGTATAGTCGATAGTGACCACTTCATCTTTAGGGACATAAATATGAGGCTACTGTGTAAGATATCAGAGATTCAAGACAAACTTGGAACACTTATTCAGTCAGGTAAGCAGGCTTTCCAGAACTTTCTTCCTTCATCTATAAAAAAAAGTTGAGATAATACTAACTCTGTGGAAAAGACATAAAAATTAAACATCAAAATGAAAATTTAAGCCATTTTTTCCTATAATAGTGCCAGCATTTAATAAACTCCATATTATTTTATGCAGATAAAGAGAAGTGAAGGCAAGGAAAAAGTAGTCTAGAACCTTATGGTTTCATTCAAAATAATTAACTCAATTAGATGTTGCACAAGTAAAATTCAGAACACATACTAAAGACAAGAAAGATTCTACTAGAACAGTAACCATTTCCCTCAGAGCAATTTCTAAAGAAACTGACCTGGATCTGGAATCAAAGCAGATCATCTTGCCTTATGCCAAGGTGAGATGTGAAAAAAATGTAGAAAAGCTATTCAGATGGAAGATGATGGACAATATTTTATGAAAGGCACTAGTAATGGCCTAGGACCCCAGAATGGCAATATGGGATAGTATGTCAGAAAACTAGACTACATTGTAGTGGGTTATCAGTCAAGATGTGGACTGCTGTTACCTGAGGGTTAGCCCCTGTGGACCATATTAAGTGTTTCAGTACTTATTGTGAGAGCTTGCAAAATGTTCAATTTCATTCAAAACTAATAGTTTTATGTCTCTTAGGGTTAAAAATGGGAACCCTATGGCTTTCTTTTGTTATCTTTAGTATAGTTGTTTCTGCCTCAATGGGTGACCGGAAAATCAATTTATTTAACTCTGAATCATGGCTCCAGGTGCACTTCAGTGTAACCTCCCAAAGTAGTGTTCTCTAGTTCTTTTAAAATCTCAGAATTTGTAGGAACTCCAACAGTCTTCTAAGAGATAGATTGCTGTCTGGTGAGATCATCAACCACGCAGGAGGACTATTTGAGTGCATAGCACGTTCTGATTGAATCCTTTTTCTGCCATTTGGCCTTTTATCTTACTTTATCCACTTCCATCTTCCTGTCTCCCACTTTCTCTCCTTCTTCCCCCTCTCCCTTTACCTCTCCACTTCTTTTGCCCTTTCTTCTGTCTCTATGAAATTTCTCCCAAATTTTAAAGGAGAAAGACTACTCAGCTCTGCTGGATGTACCTCTATTACACCCAACTGGGGAGGGGCACTATTCCAAGCTGGTTGTTTTGGGACGCCCCCAAAGGCCTCCAAGGGGAAGCAGGAGCTTAGGGTCCCACAAGCCTCCTTTGGATGGAAGGGTAACTCCAAAGAGATAAAATAGAGACACAGGAAATGGCCAAACAATGACTGGCCCAAATTGAGATCCATCCAATGGGCAAAAACCAATCCCTGATTCTATTAATGATATGTTGCTATTTTGCATAGCTATGCATGTATATATATATGTATGATACTGGGTATCTATGTTTTCAGACAGTAGCCTAGCTAGCATAACTTTCCTCTAATAGGCTCCACCCAGCAGTCTATGGAAATAGATAAAAAGACCTACAGCTTTAACATTAGATGGAGCTTGGGAAATCTTGTGGAAGAGTTGGGGGATGGACTGAGGCACCCCAAGAGGACAGGGACTCCACAGGAAGACCAACAAAATCAACTAACCTGGACTTTTTTGGGGGGATGGGGGTCCTAGAGACTGAACCACCAACCAAAGAGAATACAAGGGTTAGACCTAGGCCTCCTGCACATTTGCAGCAGATGTGCAGCTTGGTCTTTATGCAAGACCCCCCCAAAACTGGTGTAGAGGCTGTCCCTGAATCTGTTGCCTGCCTTGGATCCTGTTCCCCTAACTATGCTGCCTTATCTTGCCTCAGTGGGAGAAGATGTAGCAGTACCCAATTAAATACTTAAATTGATCCTGGCAGCAGTGGTAGTAGTGTTGGTAGTGGTGGTAACTGCGGCATGTTCCTTTCAACCTACCCCAATGTTCATGGATCATGAATAAAAGACACATACACATAACCTTAAACAGCTCAATGGCTGGGCCACTTGCTAACCTCTATGTGGCTATTCTACCTCCATCCTATATTACCAAGTTATTAATTAATGAAATTGATACTCCATCTGTGCTGATCTGGATCCAGGTGGGCAGGCCTCTTGGGGTCGCTATGCTCTGTGCTATCAAATCTATGCAGTGGGACACTTAGACAGTTTACAGTATGGCTTGGAAGAGCCAAGCATTTCCACCATGCTGACAACTCTGAAAAATTTCCATCTTTCTGCTTTGAGCCGTGTCTGTGGCACTACAGAATAGCTTATAGCATCACATGGACTATTTGCATTTCATCCAAATGCAGATGATGTTGAAGGCTAGGAATTATACTAAGAATTGTTGCATGAAACTCTCCTAGGGTGACACATCACACTACACACACACACACACACACACACACACAGATACACACATCACTGAAACCACTCCCACATTGAAAATTTATAACAGACTGAAGTAGAGAAGTGGGGATTACACTGACATGATGAACCAATGACTTCACTGGACTTAGTAACAGAAGTATGAGCAGTGATGATTTAAGAGTATCTCTGTATGGCCAGATGGTGGCAGTTGATATAAACTGCAAAACTGGGGCTCTTTAGATTATTTGCTGTAACTACGATCAGGCAAAAACTCTCCTTCAAGGATCTCACTTACCCTTACTCCGTAGAGCTCAGCTAGTCAGTTTTATTGTGGATTTTAAATCTCAAGGGGATCTTTCACTGTGGTGAAACTTTCAGCTTTCCCCGATGCTAGACTTTGGTCTACTACCTAAGCCTTCTGGATGGTCTGTCTCAGTTAGCAGGAATTTGCCACACAGTGTTACATGGCTTGAGTCTTAAATGAATGCTGCAGGCACATGTATTTGAATACCTGGTCACCAGGTGGTAGAGCTCATTAGTGAAATAAAAAAAAAATCCTTATCAAGACACACAATGATTGTAAAGAAAGATCAATAGGGAAGGTCTTTGGATGTATAGCCAAGCCCTGGATCTGGTCTATTTATATCTGCTTCCTGGTCAGGTAGAACACAAAAGATTCTTAGTGCCTCATGTCAGAAAGAGCACCAAAAACCTTCACTACTATGATGAACCGCAATCTCATGAAACTGAAAAAAATAAATAAACCCTTGCTCTTTCAATTTGCCTTTGTTAGACTATATTCACCAAAGTGCTGATCAAAATAACTATTATAGAACTTTACTAAATATTATACATGCAACATGTTAGCTTTTCCGAGCCATGCACTGAGGTCTATTCTTACTTTCTTTGTTTATAGGTATGAAGCTGAATAAAAATGCCCCAGGGTCACTCAGCAAATGGTGTGGTTTTAATTTAGGCATAGACAGACATGCTATGTCCAGAGGACTTCCTGGTGCACTAAAATAAAATCAGACAATATAAGCTAAATAATCATATCTACATGTATTAATTCACATAAATGAGGAATTCACATTTCCCATTTGTTCTGACTACAAGATTACTTGTTACTATTATCACAATATATTCCACAATCTTTTGTGATGCTAACATCCTACCTAAAGAGTTCTGCAATAGTAGCACCTAAAATGCAATCATGGTCTACCTAGGAGTCAATGTCTCTAAGCCACTGATTATGATTTCTGGTTTTCCTTATTGTATCTTGAAAGATTGTGGAGTTAATATCCAGGTTGTACAGGCTATTCTATAGACCAATATCAGCAGCCCTTTGATATTTTGCTAAAAGCCCAACACACAATACTCCAAGCCCATTATGGTATGCCTTCAGTAGCATGAACTGAATAAAAATGGACACATTACACAGTCATGGTTCCTCCAAGGGTGATTGGAAATAGATCGAAAAGCTGCAGCACTAACTCAACCAGCCATTCCATCATCAGCTTGTCTCAGGGTAGTAATAAACATCTCGGTCTGCTAAATTTATGGAGTGGAAGTGTGAGCACAGCTTCCCTGTGCTACCCACTGCTTTGTTCAGGTCAGTAGCAGTGATATGAGGATCTGCAAGCTGACCGCCATAAGTACCATGTTTTACCCATGTTCTGTCATTAGTGATTACTTCCATAATAGCTCATTAGCTTAGGAGATGCATCAGGCTGGCTAATCAAAGAAGGTAAAAAAAAATGGAGGGCTGCCATACAGAAGTGTTTTTATATGGTATTCCAGATGTACAGGTAACTCGTAAAGTTAAGAGTTTAACTTACAAATACCTGCTTTGTCTGTATGATCCACCAATATAACCAACAATACACAGACATGAAAGAATTAGGCAGGTGCACTTCTGAGTCATCTTTCCCTCAAATGAAGGGACTATCTCTATTTTAACCAATATGACCCTTTATGGAACTGTGAAATTAGTAATTTAAGATGTCCATTCTTGTCTCTTTTTGACAAAGCAGTTGACTTTATATCATCCAATTGTAACAAAAAGTACTATTTGCTTCTGAAGGATTTGGCTTACTGTCACTGTTCTTTGAGGACTTATTCTATCGGCCTTATATTTTTTCCAGTTTTTTTCTTACTTAACCCCTGACAATTCTTCTAAGTGAATGTTCAAGAACATTATGTCAGCCTTTGATGATTTTGTATCCATCCTTCTACCCCATATATATTTTTTTTCAGGACAGACAATTGTATTTGGTGATGCCTGGATTAGGAACTGCCTTTCAGACTCAGATGCCAGCCCCATCAAGGTCAGGACTTGTTTTGACTCACTGTTACATTTTCAGCAGGCAGTGTGATAAAGTATATAATCCAACAGTAAGAGTGAATCCACAAAAGAGTATCTCAAGTAACTTCTAAAAACTGTTTAATTTTAAATGTATTTTATTGATTCTTTGAAAATTCCATGCAATGTATTTGATCATATTCACCTACAGCTAACTTAACTCCTCCCAAATTCATCCCTGTCTCCCTAACCCCCTCCAATTTCATGTTCTAAATTTTTTCCAACTTCATGAACTCTTTTTATTTTTTTTAAATAACTCAATCAATTCCAACTTGTTTTACCCAGGAAATTCTGCACTTGGAGCCATACTTTCTAATGTGATCACTCTATTAGGAACAACAGCCATAATGAAACTGACTCTCTCTTTCCCAGAACCTATGAATTGTCCATGGCTTCCTGGCTAGATTTATAATACCAGACACATGTTTTCTTCTAGAAAGCAGGGATATAAGAGTTTAAAGAAATTACTTAAAATACTATGCCCATCTCAGAAGCCATAGGTTGTCCATAAAAGGCCCAGTGCCAGTTATGGGATATCTGCATTTAGGTTTTTTGAAGTGTTCCAGGGAATCCCCAAACCACAAATACTATTGATATTGTTCTTTATTTCCCATCAGAACTTAATGATAAGACCACGTTGCTCAAGATGCCACATACATTTGTCAGGTGCCAGAGAGAAAAAAAAAATACTGTCCAGGAATTGGATTCTGTATAGACTATCTCTCAGAGTATAGGAAAATATTGTGCATGATATTCTGGGAAACCAGTCATCAACAATATTACTCAGGTTTGTACCAGAGGAAGTGGAATAAAGACTGATCTGGTAAGATATGCCCATGGGTACAAGTGTATCATGAACATCACAAGGTAAGAAACTGCTTCCTGATTAAATGAAAGATTCCCTTTGTCCTTTCATAGTGGAGAACTCATCCTGTTGTTGTAAATCTAGCCAAGAATCCATGGCTAGGGAGCTAGAAATCCTTGTTGTTCTTAGGATGTAAACCATGTTCACATGCATGACCCTACAAACACAGGTACATGAATAGCAAAAATTACAAAGTAGATGTCTTATTAAATAAAAAAAATAGTGAATGAATTTGAGGTGTCAGGAGGTAGGGGTAGATCTTGGAAAAATTCAAATAAGTAAGGGTTATTATGGTCAAATTCATTGTATGAAATATTTAAGTAAAAAGTCCCATTGGTGAACAAATGTTATGAGGATTACCAACCTTTATCTAGGGGTGTGTGTGTGTGTGTGTGTGTATGTGCGTATGTGTGTTGTGTTTCATGCAGAGATTTTTCAAATAGTCTGAACAGTAGGAACCGAATCAAAATTTGTTAATCATTCATATATTCCAACACATATTACTTCATCTCCCATTTTAGGCATTTCCAGGAACACTGTTATATAATGCTAAATAAAAGCTACCCTTAATTTTATTTCTTTTCATAAAGAAAGATCATTGGTACAAGTTTGTTTAAATTTAAAAAAAAATAGAATTCTAACCCTGTATATATATTTGAGTCTCTGCTAGTAAACTTTCTGTATGTTCTTTCCAAAAGTATAAAGTGCCTTATAGGGCAGCTTATCCCTGTAAACACAGCACTCTGGAGACTGAGATGAATGAATTGCCATGAGTTGAGGTGATAGACAGAGTGACCAGCCTAAAGTAATGCCATACATGAGAGTAGTAGAAAAGAAGAAAGAAAAAAGAAAGAAAAGAGAAAGAAAGAAAGAAAGAAAGAAAGAAAGAAAGAGAGAGAGAGAGAGGG
>NW_021604646.1:1981738-1991742 GCF_004785775.1 Grammomys surdaster | reverse complement strand
GATAGATAGATAGATAGATAGATAGATAGATAGATAGATAGACCGAACAATGATAATTAGAAAACACATTTCTACATCATTAAAAGAATAACAGAATTTCCTTTACAAGGAACTTATGTGTTTATAATTAACCAGGAATCTACATGGTTTCTACATGAGATATCAAAAAACAAAGTAAATTTCTTCTGAATATTGGAAATGATGACTGGACCATAACATTTTCCCTGTTCAAAAGAAACCAGTTCTTTTGTAAGCCATTGCTATATTGTAGTTACAGCACAAAGAAAATAAACCTACCTTAGTGAAAAGACTGGGTTTTGGATATTCAGGGTATGTATGCATTTCATGCTCAGGATGTTTAAGTAGGCACCAGAGGAATGTCTGGAGTAACAGTTGTGTTTTGGAGAAAAACTTGAAATTCTCAAAGCAGCATGTTGAATAAAAGCCAAATATAATACTGTACATCTGGTTTACTTTCTAGAGAGATCTAAGAAATTAATTTCTCTGTTTACTAGACTTGGTTTCTATTGAATCCCTCTCTGTAAGCATGTTAAATGTGATCGTTGTTAGCTTTTACTCACTTGAGTTTTGTTAGACGGTTCCTAGTTTTGCAGAGGAACAAAACAGCACAGTCCATGTTTAATAATGATTTACTCTGTATACCTTCATGCCAGTGCATTATTAACTACTTGCAGGGTGATTTGGCAGTTTTGCCCTGGAACGTCCGTACTCATTCAGCTCTTTATAACCTCTAAATATAAAACAGGCTTATGCAGTTAAACCACAAGCCACACGTCCTCAAAGTTTTAGCATTCATAAAGCAGAAGTCATTTCACATTTTCTCAGCAGGCCTGCAACATCACGCAATAGCTTGAGCATCTTAGATCAAAGGTCCTCACAGTCTGATGACCAGGTCAGTAGCAGCAAATCAAAACAAAAACCTGGTGGAATTGCCAATTCTCAGGCCACAGGCCAAAGATACTGAATAAAAACTTTAGGAGTAGGATCCACAATGTGTGTTTTAACAGGTATTTTTGGCGATTCTCATGGTCACTCCAGGTTAAGAACAGCATCTTGGATTCACTTAAACCTAGTACAATTTTTGTGCTGTGATGCTGAGATCGTTCATGCCACATCAATTCTGTGATCACTTGTATTTTAATTCTAAGCTACAGATGCACTAAACTACATTTAAGGATCATTGGGACTGTATGCAGCAGATAGATCACAGTCAGGTACAATTAGCTGCGATATCAAATTTTCACACTCACTAACACATGGATTGGGGTTGACAATAAAGAAATGTGTTTATTCGATGTCAAATTCTATGTAGTGCATACTTGTGGATTTCCTTGCTGTATATCCTCTGGGAAAAAGGAGCTAAAATACCACCCCATTTTACAGATGAAATTCTTCGAAGTTTAAATAATTCCCTGGTTGTATAATTCAGAGTAGTTCTTCAGATTGAAAACTGCATTGGTCTAAGTAAAATACCATAGAACTTTCAACCTCTTAGAATTTGGTGAGGAATGGGAGGAATACAATTTTTGACACTCTGTAGCTTCTTAAATCATTTTAATATTCTTTCTATTCCTTCAGTCAGTAGAAGAATTTGTTTTATAACACAAATATGTACAAATTGGAAATATGTTTGAAGTTATCATTGGAGAAAAATTGGAGTGTTATATTTCTTTGCCTAGTTTATTTTCATGTTGTTTTCTGCTTTCATCATACAATAGTTTTAAAATCCAGGAACTAAAGAGATTACAAGACTTTATACTACCTACATCTGAATGCTGGGGTATACATTCAAAGTCTTGTTCTAAGATTCTGTGTCCTCTATATTCTCTGACTGTGTGCAGGGATTTGAAGTGGCCTCTAATCCAATAAGTACTATAAAATCACTGGGAAGTCACTTACTAGCTTATATCACATGGGATTCTAACTTTATATTTGACAATTCCTGAAGTGTTCAAGTCTTTTAATTTTAATCACATTGCATTCATTTTATGTCTGTTTAGGGATGTCGTAAGCATGTGAGGGTAGACATGAAGACAATTCTCAGGGGTTAGTTCTCACTTTGAATCATGTGGGTCCCAGGAATCAAACTCATCAGGTCATCAGGCTTGATGACAGGATTCTTTGCCCACTGAATCAGCTTACCAACACCTAAAACTGTCAGTTAATGGCTTTTAGACAGCCAAACTGCCCTAATTCCCTATGGAGACAGACACATTGCAAGGGATTAAATATAGGTTCTTGTTGGCAAGCAAGAAGGAGCAGAGGCCCCTAGCTTGACAATCTATGAGATGCTCATTCTGCAGTCTACAAGCAGATTCTCCAAGTCAAGTTTTCCAAAGAGATCTTACTCCCGGATATGTTCACGTGATAGAATCTAGAGCAGTTAACCCAAGAGAACCAGTCCAATATTTCTTACCTTCAAAATGCAGGACAAAATTCACATTCACATGTGCTATATATTTCAAATCCTAAATGTTTTATGTAGCAAAAGAGATTGCAAAGACGAAGTACTTGAAAATGTAGGCTGAGAGCAACTTCATGTAATTTTTTTGTTAGGCTTCAAAGTCATGTTCTTATTTTTTAAAAAAAATTATGTCAGATTATATTACATAAATTATCTTTTAAAGTGACCTGCTCTAACTCCTTCTTATCACTGTCCTCACACTCTTTTGGTTATATCCCTGTGTTATTTTTTGTCAATCAGAGAGTGAGGTCTGTTTTTCCATTCCTTCCTTCCTTCCTTCCTTCCTTCCTTCCTTCCTTCCTTCCTTTCTTCTTTCTTTCTTTCCTTCTTTCCTTCTTTTTTCCTTCCTTTCTTCTTTCCATTCTTTAAACAAAATTGAAAGAAAAATTTTTGAATGGAATGGTTATGCATCATTTACCTCTCTCCTTTGACTCCACCTGTAGTTCACACTGGAGAAACAAATGGGTTTGTTGGGCTGAGTTCAGAGCATGGCTTAGAGGCTTATTGAAAGGAGAATGGGTGATTCATGCTGCAGTCAGTCCAAGTTGCTGACCAGCCTGACGATTAATTCCCCATAATCAAATAGATAGAAGGCCCTTCCTTTAGTGCCCCACACTATATTATTCAGTCTCTACTGTAACTTCAATGCTGCTTAGGACAGAGTTGCAGGCAATTGGCTAGAAAAAAAAAAAAGAATTTACAAAATGTAAGAGCAACTCTAATGATCCTCCCCATGCCTACCCCATGAAAGGAATTAAAGCAGTCAACAAGTCAAGCTGTGATGGACATTTGCAAGTCAACAAAACTGTTCTCATGAGGACAGTGGTTGTTCTGTTTAGAGGATGGTACCACAAAATGTTTCCTTGTGTGGCCTCAGCCAGATCCCAATCCCAAATCCTCTTGCTTTACACACCTAAGAGCCAGGATTTTAGGGGTGTTCAACTATGCCTCTACATCTGCTGGAAGTGAACTTGCCATTTCTTTCCTTCCTTCTGGATTTTCTACTTTTCATTTTGCCTTCCCCCCCAACACAAACTACATATACATATAAGATTTCATACATATACAGAGTCCTCAAAGCATCAGTAGTATTGACACAAAAGCTATAGCTCTCATTTTAGGAGGATTCAGAGATAATTTATTCTTGAGCCAATTGAGTCACTATGACCTGGAAACACAGATTTAGGTCACTCCAAATTTTGTGTTCCAATATGGAAGCAGTTTCACGAAGTTTCTATAGTTTTACAGAACAAAGAAAGTCACACAATTCAAGGAAAATTTAAAATATATTGGTGGTTTTATCATAAAGGTAGGAAGAGTAAAATTGGAGGAGTTTTCCTATAGGCCTCAGACACTATCTAGTGATATTCTTTGCTTTTAATTAATGGCAGGAAGTGGTCCCCTAAGTTAATGAATTCTAAAATGTTTCTATCTATTCAGTTACAAGATATTAGTTCTGACACAGAGGTGGGCAAGAAATGGCTGTTCTGGAGGGCTAGAACCAGCCCAAGATAAGTAAATTACCTTCTACACCTGCAACATTCTAATCTCTCTCCACAGGACTAAAATACTAATCATATGATCAGTCTCTGCAGACACACGCTCTTTTCAATTTTCCTTCACAGTAGCATATGTACTAAAATTTAGGACTGTATTAACTCTTTCAATGGAGAAATCTGAAGCGATGTGCCGGGCTGTGGAAGGGTATCTTGGTTCTTGGTTAGGCATGGAACCCAGAGACAGCCATGCCCACAGAAGCCAGGGCACTCTGCTGGGCGGTGGTGGCACACGCCTTTAATCCCAGCACTTGGGAGGCAGAGGCAGGTGGATTTCTGAGTTCGAGGCCAGCCTGGTCTACAGAGTGAGTTCCAGGACAGTCAGAGTTACACAGAGAAACCCTGTCTCTAAAAACCAAAAAAAAAAAAAAAGAAGCCAGGGCATTGACACACCAATTTCTGGTCTAATCTCCATTTAACCTGCACCATCAGTCAAAGGGTGTGACTAACAGGCCTCTGCTTTGACAGATTTACATATTAATGAGTTATCTAAAGGTGGGGGATAGGGGTGGGGGATGGGGCGGGGGTGGGCGGGGGGTGGGGGATGGGGGTAGCATAGCTAATGAAGTTATCCCTTCCCAGTCTTTACTTTTCCCACTCCCTATATAAGCGAGCTCCTTCTGGCATTATTTTTTTTTGGGGGGGTGAGTACACACACATTCAGATCCAACTATTTCTCCATGAACAATAAAGCTTTGATCTCTTGGACTCCACGTGTCTTCTGGCGCCTGCCGCCAACAAGCTTCCAGCCTCTGGAACCTTGGACTTTTTCGTGTATGTGAGAACCTGCTGTCGGGACTCTGCAGCCCGTCTGTCCACAGGTTGTTGCTGCCTTCCCTGCGTGTTTTTCCCACAGAGATGAGCAGGAGTCAAATTATTTCCCAGTGCTTACACTCCTTCTTGAGACTGTCCCTGTATATTTCTCATTACTTGCTCTTATCTTTATTGAAAATGACCCCACCTCAGAGAGCTTTTGTTTTACTCCCAATTTTCCCCCCTCACAATTTCACATTCTTCTTCAGTGCCTTCAGGTGTGACTCCATCTATACAGTGTAAGTACTTAGAACTAAGCATCTCTTTCTTTTTAGTATTAAGCATGTCTATGAAGGATTCGCACTGTTCTTTCCAGAATTTTATTATGTGAGCCCCCTGGCCAAGTCGTATATCTTGGTTGATAGTCTCAATGATTACTCTAAGCAATGCCTGAACTAGTGAACTACAAGGTTAATACCACAACAGAATTACAAGTTTTCAGTGAAGTACTTTTGTGAGAACAAAAAATGTTTCAAAAGCAATTTAAAATATCAGATGGTCCTTAAATAACACGTTTTACTTAGTAGTAAACCCAACTTTACATGAGGCAGGCAAATAGAGGGAATATTTTAGTATACTGGGGCTCTACTTGATTTAGACATGCAGTCCTCAAACTGTGGGTTACAAACCCTTTGGGAATCAAATGATCTGTTATAACCTGTTACAGGAGTTGCCCAAGATCATCAGAAACACAAATATTTACATTACAATTAATAACAGTAGCAGAATTACAATTATAATGTACTAATGAAAATACTTTTATGATTGACAGTCACCATGACATGAAGAACTGTATTAAAGGTTCACAGGATTAGGAAGGTTGAGAACCATTAATTTAGACATATATATATATATATGTATGTATATGTATATATACATATATATGTTGATATATATATATATGGATATATATATATATATATGTGTGTGTGTGTGTGTGTGTGTGTGTGTGCTCTTATAATAATTCACCTGACAGCAATACTGTGAATGGACACTCTTCTCTGAACATAGCTCTTAGCAACCTCATACACAAAACAATATCAGGATGAATTTACTTACTTTAAACAAAATAAATAATTTACTTCACTGTCTTAGTGCATTTTTCTATTTCTGTATTAAGATATGTTGGTAAATGTAAAAATAAAGAACAGAGGGTTTACTCAAGTCTGTAGTTCAAGATCACTATCCATCATTGGAAAGAAATAAAATGTGACAGAAACTTGAAAGATCTGTCACAAAATGTCTACAATCAAGAGCAGATTATAACGAATAAATCTGTGAATGCTAGTGTTCATCTCACTTTCTATATTTGCACACTACTGGTCCAACCCACAATGAAGGCACATCTCTCATATACACTAAAGAAAAATTGTGCTCACAAGTGAACTTTTAAACTGAAAGCTTCTCATTTTAACCGCCTTCTGCCTACACATAATTAAATAGTCATATTACTAAAAATAAGAAGTTCTATAGGAAGAGAATACTCAGTAGATAAATGCTTTAATGTTTTGCTCGAAATAGAGAAAAAAAACAGAACTATAGCCCCAGTACCGAGGACATCTCTTGAACATCAAAAAAGAAAGACTAAAGCAATGAATGTGACCCTTGAGCATCATATTATTCTTGCTATGCATGTTGATTTTTTTCCTGATTTGTTTTAACTAAAGTTTCCTTGATTATTTTCAAGGTTTTAGTGATCTCTTATTATATATATACAGGAACCCAGAAATACCTTATAACCTGAAAAAAAATAACACTTCCAATATAGTCTAACTTTCCATCCCATATCTCCAGAGACTAATGCCTTTGTACCTTGCCTTTCTAGCTGTTGGATACTAATTTCTTATTGTGCATCTCTCCTAAGAAATTTCTAATATAATAGAGATCCTATTACAAAATAAAATAACTCTTGTTCTCTCAGATTTCTCAGCGGCTGCCTTGTTACTCTCTCCAGCTATTCCCAATTAAAGAAGAATCTGACAGTCTCATGGGAAGACTCATATATGAAAATATGTAAATATACTAATATACAAGATTCTATACTGGTTAAAGATAAATTTATTATTTGGAACTAAACCTACACATCTTGAATATGAGAATAAGGACACAAACATATACAGAGGCAGAATAAAAAGATTCATCAAATCAAAATGTTTTGTGCACTATAGCATATTCGGGAAGTTTAAAGAGTATACATGACATACTAAGAACAGTTAGTGTATACTCTTAGGAATCAGAGACCCCTGTAAATGTTTGATACATTCACTTGAAACACATCTTACTATAGCAATTTTTTTCCAGTCTTGTTTTCATCACTCTATTGTTAGCAGCACAGGGTCCAGCACCAAATTTCAGTTGCCTCAGTTTTTGCCAAATGCTTATCGGTAATGGACAAAGCAACTGTCTCCCTTCCTTCTCTTGCAGAACAGTTGTCTCTGCTCTTGCAGACAGTATGTCAATCATCATGTCGATTGTAACACCTTCTCTGAGATATTCAAGTTGATTTATTTTTTGTTCTCAGCTATCCCCCTATCTGGAACAAGCATTTTG
The DNA here is from genome assembly GCF_004785775.1 of Grammomys surdaster. NCBI lineage: Eukaryota > Metazoa > Chordata > Mammalia > Rodentia > Muridae > Grammomys > Grammomys surdaster. The sequence continues at coordinate 1,984,338 of NW_021604646.1, read as the reverse complement.
TGTAACCTTTATAAATCTTTTATTTTAAGTATAACACACTCATGTGATTACCCATTTGAGACTGAACTTCCATCTGACCTTTGCCTCGCGCACTGTGTTGTTTATGGTCTCATCTTGTTCTTCCCCGCATTCCATCTTTACTTATAATTTGTGGATTTAGGACACTCAATACATGGGTGAAAAATGACTGAGCCATGCCATGAGCTTCTAGTTCTGCACCTGACAACAGACAGTGAAAGAGACATGAAAGTTACATCAATTACCCAAGGGCACACTAGTATTATTCTGTCATTTACTTGAAGAGCAAAGACTAATCAATAGTTCTGCAGTGTCTTCCAAATAAATTAAGCACACATGGGTGATTTTCATGTCTCGGATGGAAATCTACAGTGCTGATCTCCTAAAATAAAAATGAGCTTCACTCATCACATATATGTCTTAATAGAAAGAGTTAGCACATCTATCAATCATGACATGCATTGAAAATGGCTTTGCTGCTATGGTAGCTTATTTGACACAAACTCCCCTTATGTTTTGAAGTGTATGATGTACATATAAGTTGTTTTGGTTGCATCACTGGCCAGAAGTGTGAGTTTGACTCAGAATGACAAACAGGCAAACCAAAGGGAACTTTGGTCAGATAGAATCTTTGTTCAAACTACACTCCAATTCTCTCCACACCTTGCCTTTGCTTTGCTGAGTTAAGATTGTGCCATCTCTTCTTTGAAGAAGAGAGGGGCATAAAAGCACTCACTTGTGTGGATAAAGGGCTGTGCTTGCTGAAGTCAATCCAGCAGTGCACAATGGGGTTGGCTGTTAGATCAAGAACAATGTACTCTGACTACACAAACTTCTTCCAGATGCTGTCTTTGGCACTGTTGGCTTATTTCCTTGTTTGGTTGTTTGTTTAAAAAAAAAGAATTAAAGACATATAGGAGATATAGAAGTTTTTCTTATAAAATAATAACCAATATGTAGTTGTAAATGAATTCCCTTTAAAGCAAGGGGAGAAAATATATTTCCACAAGGGAAGCCAGGGTCGTGTAGAATTCATCATTAGAATCTCAGGTCTCAGAGATTATGGCAACATCGTTTTATGAGACTGATTCACTACCTACTTTGTTAACAAGGCACCTGACAACATCTTTTTATAAAACATCAACATAGAGTACTGTTTACAGGGAGAAATTTCTGATGCAAGGATATTTGTTAATTAATTTGAGGTATAATGAGGAAGTATGGAACATGTAAGTTGGGAGACACAGCATTACTAAATATATTCACTTATGCATCGTTACTGTACACAATAATTGGTCCAAATTTATTTTCCCAGTTTGTACTATAAAGTATATTGGCTAGAATTAGTATTTCCCCACACTCTCTACACAAATAATACATGTCAAAAGTCTAATTAAAGATTTCTGTGATTAGTCTGCCTTTTGTACACCTTACTAAAACCTAGGAAGCCAAATGATTATATGATTTTGGTTCAAAAGTAAGTATCTAAATATCACGTCAAGTATATCTATTAAATTTATGATAATCAGGCTATAGTTGGATGGAGAAACCAGCTTAAGTAACACTGTCCTCAAAGTTTTTCACAGAGCATTGTCTGCAGTATCAGCACAGAAAGAGCAAATATTGCCTGGCTTTAGACCTGCTTCTCAGTTGCATTTGATTTCTTATTTGATTAGAAATCCAAACATGACAATAAAGTTTAAATGAAATATTTTCATACTTACATCAACCATTTTCAGACATGACTTCTCTATATCCAGCAAAATTATATAGTTGAGTACAATCAACAGGGCAGAAATAATATTATTGTGTTCATTTTGCAGACATGGTTGTTATTTATTGATTCAATTGGCATGGTTACTTTGTTATTCTTAGATCTTATGCTCATGGCTGGGTGATAAAAATAAAAGATGCACAAAGAAAAGTTTTGTGGTCAAAATGTGGTCTAAGAATGTAGCTCAGTTGATGGAGTGTTTGCCTAGTGCTCACTAAGTCCTGACTTCCATCTACAGTACCTAAGAAAGTAGGAAGAGTAGTATGCAAATGTCATTTTAGTACTTAGGAAGAAAAAAGTAGAAAGGCTAAAGTAGGTGATCATGGATACATGAGATTTAACACATAAAATATGTAGTGATGGAGATAAATATAAAATCATCAAGTATGATTTGCACAGTGACAATAATAAGCTTGGTGAAAGCTAGCTGGTATAGGAACCACCAATATTCACTTCTAAATAGCTGACACCCACATTACTTAAATGGGATTAGCTCTTTGGGCCGTTACAGGACCAGTGATATGCTTCTTGGTTCGTATTATGGCTGTAAATGAAGCAAGATTTTTAAGCTATATTAAAGTATAATTGATACGTAAAGAATGTGAATGGTTCATATTTATAGTTTGCTAAATTTGAATATGAACTACATGACTCTGTTATAATAACAATACAATAACAGTACCAAACATATCCACCCCATTTAAATAATGTGCATGGGTTTTAAGAACACATAATGAAACATTCATTCTCTTCTTGTATTTTAAAATGCACAAAACTGTACCTCCAGGAACAGCCACTCTTCTGTATG
>NW_021604646.1:1966114-1976738 GCF_004785775.1 Grammomys surdaster | reverse complement strand
AAATCACAAGCTGCAGTGGAAGCGTTGGCTATCCTAGTGCCGGCTTTCATTTTATTTCTCTTGGTGTTATATTGCTTTCACCGGTACACCTGTTAAAATCTTGCCGCTTGAGCCGGCACCGCCCCCCCTTCTAGCAGCCATTTCGGGCCGCTGAGTTTCAGCTGGCAACTGAAAAGTTGGTCCTGTCCCCTTCCAGGAGTTTTTTCAATCCGGTGCGGTTTTTCCAAGGCAAGAGAAACTTGGTTCCGCCTCTCCTTTAGCTGCTTTGAGCCGGCGGGCTTCAGCAAGCAAGCAGAGCCTTAATCCCGCCCCCTGCCAGTTGCTGCTTCAGGCAGCGGTTTTAGCGAGCAGGCAGAGGCTCGGCATAATTAATTAGCCACGAGTGAGTTACAGAGCTTTTCCAGGAGAGTCACATTCTCCCTAAGATAACAGAACAGCATGGGGTCCTCACAGTCAGTGGTGATGGGGCTCCAGACTCTCCTGGGACAGCACAAACTAAAAGTTTCTGCTCACACACTGGAGAACTTTGTCAAAGAGATAGACAGAGTTGCGCCTTGGTACGCTCGCACAGGAACGCTGACGCTCGCCTCCTGGGACAGGTTAGAGCAGGATCTAATTCGAGAACAGCAAAATGGGAAGTTGAGGCCAGGCACACGCCCATTGTGGAAATTGATACGGTCATGCTTACAGGATCAAAAATGTAGCTCAGCTATTGTGGTGAGTCAGGAGATACTGAAAGAGATTCAGGATAGAAACTTACCAGAAACTGAATCTGGAGAAGCGCTTACAAGCTTAAATAGAAGCTTGGGTAGACTGTCTACAGATTCCTCAGACATTCGATCTGCGGGAGGGAAGGAGGGACTGGAGGGGTTCCTGGGAGAGTCCTTTTCGAAGAGAAACCCTCTATATCCAGTAGAGGAATTGCAAAATCTGGGATTATATGAATATGAATCGGGGAGGTCTGGTTCCTCCAAGCAGGAACCAGAGAGAGATGGAAAAATAGTCTGTTATGAGGCGGAAGGAGATGAAGAAGTAGTCCTCTTTGAGGCGGAAGGATTCCATTCACGTGGGTGGCTGCAGCCGCAGAATAGAGAACAAAGGGAGGCGGGGGTTAGAAAGCGTGCACTTACAGCTCCCCCACCCCCCTGGAATTCCCAGGCAGCACTCCCTGCTGCAATTTTGAGAGCACTGCCGCCGCCTTATGCAGACAAGCGCGGTGCAACTACCTTCCTTTCAGAGGAAGATAAAAAGAAAATGTTTCAAGCTTTTCCAGTGTTTGAAGCTCCAGAAGGAGGTCGTATTCACGCACCAGTAGAATATACTGCTATTAAAGAACTTGCTGAATCAGTTCAGAAGTATGGGATTGATGCAAATTTTACAATTATGCAATTAGAGAGACTAGCCACTATGGCAATGACCCCAAGCGATTGGCAGAATGCAGTAAAGGCTGCCCTCCCTAACATGGGACAATATATGGAGTGGAAGGCCCTGTCCCATGACTCCTGTCAGACACAGGCAAAAGCCAATGCTAACACAGAAGGCAATCAGAGACAATGGACATTTGATCTGCTAACAGGACAGGGGCAATATGTTAATGATCAGACAAATTACGACTGGGGAGCCTATGCCAAGATCTCTGCTGCCGCTATTAAGGCATCGAAAGCCCTTCCAAAAAAGGGAGAAGTAGGTGGGTACCTAACAAAGATATTACAAAACCCCCAGGAGTCATTCTCAGAGTTTGTTGCTAGGATGACAGAAGCTGCAGGCAGGATTTTTGGAGACCCAGAGAGAGTCAAACCACTAATAGAACAGTTAGTATATGAAAATGCTTCACCACAATGCCAGGCAGTAATTACCCCTAGAAGAAACAAAGGGTTAACGGATTGGATTAAAGTTTGCAGGGGGATTGGAGGCCCGCTGACTAACGCTGGTCTCGCTGCAGCTATCTTAAAAAGCCAAAGCAGCTCAAGTCCTGACAGCCATAAAATATGTTATAACTGTGGCAAATTGGGTCACTTTAAACAAGAGTGCCATGCTGCCACGCAGAAAAGACGGAGACTTTGCAATAAATGCAAGAAAGGTTATCACTGGGCTAATGAGTGTCGCTCAGTCAAAGATATTCAAGGAAGGCTTATTCAACATGATCCCCCACTATTGGAAAGAGAGGAAAGCAATCAAAAAACGGAATTCTGGGCCCAAAATCCCAGGGCCCCAAAAAATATGGGATGCAAGCCTGCAGCTGGGAGACACCCCTAACTGCAGAATGACAAAGGGATCTGCAGGGTTAGACCTCCGCGCCAAATCCCAATACTTACTAATGCCACATGAAGGCGCACAGCTTGTTTCAGTTAACTTCAAAGGTCCCCTGCCTGAGAATAGTGTTGGCCTTATTCTAGGCTGCTCTTCTCTAACATTGAAAGGACTTGTGGTTCATCCTGGTGTAGTAGACCAAGATTATACAGGAGAACTTCAGGTTCTCTGTTATTGTCCACAAGGCATATTTTCTATTTCCCCTGGAGATAGAATTGCTCAATTGGTTATTCTTCCAAGTTTACATAATTACTTCCCATCCACCGGGGTGCCCAGAGATACCAATGGACACGGTTCTTCAGGAACTGATTTTGCTCACCTGGTAGTTGATCTTAAAACTAGACCTACTTTACAATTAACAATAGAAGGAAAGAACTTTACAGGAATTCTAGATACAGGAGCTGATAAAAATATCATTTCCTCTAATTGGTGGCCTAAGGCATGGCCAGTTACACAATCCTCCCACTCCTTACAGGGGTTGGGGTATGAGGCCAGTCCTGCAATCAGTTCACGTTCCTTGAATTGGCAAACACCAGAGGGTCAGACAGGAAGTTTTACACCCTATGTGCTTCCTCTTCCTGTTAACCTCTGGGGAAGAGACATTTTACAAGACTTAGGACTGACACTAACTAATGAGTATTCACAACAAGCCATAGAAATTATGAGAAAGATGGGATATAAGGAAGGAAAAGGCCTTGGCAGACGAGAACAAGGAAGATTAAGCCCAATATCACAAGAAAGTAATACAGGAAGACAAGGTCTGGGTTTTCACTAGTTGCCATTGAGGGTTCATTGCCCATACCCTGGCTTACAGAGGAGGCCGTATGGGTACCTCAGTGGCCATTATCCTCTGAGAAATTAGAGGCCGCTACTAAATTAATTGAAGAACAAGTTAAAAATGGTCATTTAGAACCTTCTACTTCTCCTTGGAATACACCTATTTTTGTTATAAAAAAGAAATCAGGAAAATGGAGACTTCTCCATGATTTAAGAGCAATTAATGCACAGACGCAATTGTTTGGCTCAGTCCAAAGAGGTTTACCCTTGCTTTCTGCCTTACCCAGACAATGGAGGATAATAATTATAGATATTAAAGACTGCTTTTTCTCCATTCCCCTACACCCACAGGACAGACAAAGATTTGCGTTTACATTACCTGCTATTAATCACCTTGAACCTGATAAGAGATATCAGTGGAAAGTTTTGCCTCAAGGCATGGCCAATAGTCCTACTATGTGCCAGCTATATGTACAGATGGCCCTTGAACCCGTTAAAAAACAATTTCCTACTCTACTATGGATTCATTTTATGGATGATATTTTAATATGCCACAAGGAGTTGGCCATTTTACAGAGATCATATCCCTTATTAATTGCTGCATTAGAACAACGGGGTCTACATATTGCCACAGAGAAGGTTCAACTTTCAGAAGTTGGTTCCTTTTTAGGGACAGTTATTTATCCTGAGAAAATAGTTCCTCAAAAACTAGAAATTCGCAGAGATCATTTGCACACCTTAAATGATTTTCAAAAATTATTAGGTGATATAAATTGGTTGAGACCATTCTTGAAAATTCCTTCTGCTGAATTGAAACCTTTGTTTGATATCTTAGAAGGAGATTCTCATATTTCCTCACCAAGAGCACTAACACCGGCTGCAAACCATGCCCTGCAGTCGGTGGAGGATGCCCTACAAGAAGCTCAGCTAAAACGTATTGATGAGACCAAAACCTTTAATTTGTGTGTCTTTAAGACCAGACGTTTACCAACTGCTGTGTTATGGCAGGATGGGCCCTTATTATGGATCCATCCCAATGCATCTCCTGCAAAAATTATTGAATGGTACCCAGATGCAGTCGCTCAGCTTGCCCTTCGAGGATTAAAAGCAGCTGTCACTCATTTTGGAAGAGAGCCTAAAGTTTTAATAGTGCCTTATACTGCACATCAGGTTCAAATATTAACTGCTACCTCTGATGTTTTAGCAGTGTTAGTTACTTCCTTTAATGGCCAAATAGACAATCACTATCCTAAACATCCTATTTTACAATTTGCCTTAACTCAAGCCATTGTATTTCCACATATCATATCTCAAGAACCACTCCCAGATGGGGTAGGGGTATACACAGATGGGTCTAAAACAGGAATAGGTGCCTATGTGGTTGATAATAAAGTCACTGCCAAACAATACCATGAAACTTCACCTCAAATTGTAAAAATGCTTGGTGGTACTGGAAGTCTTAGAAACTTTTCCAGGCCCCTTAAATATTGTATCTGATTCTCTTTATGTGGTAAATGCGGTTAAAGTCTTGGAAGTTGCTGGATTAATTAAACCATCTAGCAAGCTTGCAGAAGTTTTTCAAAAGATTCAATCTATCCTGGTAAATAGGAGACATCCTGTCTTTATTACACATATTAGGGCTCACTCAGGTCTACCAGGTCCAATGTCTCATGGAAATGATCTGGCAGATCGAGCCACAAAGTTGATTATTATTGCCTTATCCTCAAAATTAGACTCAGCCAAAGATTTTCACAAAAAATTTCATGTGACAGCAGAGACATTACGTCGTCGGTTTGATATATCTAGAAAGGAAGCTAGAGATATAGTTACTCAATGTCAGAATTGCTGTCAATTTTTACCAGTGCCTCATGTGGGAATTAATCCACGAGGAATTCGACCATTACAGATTTGGCAAATGGATGTTACTCATGTCCCATCTTTTGGGAGACTTCAATATTTACATGTTTCTATTGACACCTGTTCTGGAATCATGTTTGCCTCCCCGTTATCGGGAGAAAAGGCAGCACATGTTATCCAACATTGCCTTGAGGCCTGGAGTGCCTGGGGAAAGCCTAAAATTCTCAAAACCGATAATGGACCAGCGTATACTTCTCAAAAGTTTGGACAATTTTGTCGCCAAATGGAGGTGACCCACCTGACAGGTCTACCATACAATCCTCAAGGACAAGGCATTATAGAACGGGCTCATCGTACTCTTAAATCTTATTTTTTAAAACAAAAAGGGGGAGTCGAGGAGGCTCTACCCTCAGTGCCACGAGTCACCGTTTCTATAGCACTCTTTACCCTCAAATTTTTTAAATTTGGATAGTCAGGGCCATTCGGCTGCTGACCATCACTGTTTAGAGCCTGATAGGCCAAAGGAGATGGTCAAGTGGAAGGACGTCTTGACCGGACAATGGAATGGCCCGGATCCTATATTAATAAGATCCAGGGGAGCGGTCTGTGTTTTTCCACAGGAGGAAGACAATCCATTCTGGCTACCAGAGCGACTGACGCGAAGGCTCGTGACAACTGAAGATGACCCCCCTAAGAATTCATCTGCAGATGCTTCCAGTCCTAATTTGGATCCTCCAGAATTGGGTTCCTAGTATATGGGGAGAACAACGATGGGCTATATTATCTGCTTTTCCTAAACCTATACCTGTTAGACATGATGCCATGGTGTTTCCAAGATTTCTTACAACTAATAGAACCATGGGGCTGCCTTATCTTCCCTATGATAAAACGCAGGCCCCCCTGGGAGAAAATCGTTCCTTGCCTGAACGAGGTTCTCTCTGTTTTCAGATTACTGAGACAGGAAACTGTATAACTCTCTCGAAGAGAACCTTGGGGTGGTTTATGAAAAGAGAAGCTGGGTTAAACTAACAACTAAAAGGAATGATAATGAAAAGGACAATAGTTATGTCAAAGAGTTCTCACAGTCCTTTTTGCAACCAGCCATTTGGATAGATGGAACATTTTTATCACCCAAACTTATTGATGGAGAGCATCCTCGTCAACCTAAGGTCTCTCCCTTTTGTAGTCTAGAAGATGAGGGAGTTGTTCTGCCCTGGTCTGATTGTCAATCCAGAGTAACACGATGGGCAGATACCAATGAAACCTTTTCCTTTTCACCCAATATGTTGGGAGATCCTGGAGCTGACGCGGTAATGAGAAAGGGTCCTTTTCTACAGAGCATTAGTATGAATCCTTTTCACAAATGGCTACTCTGTGGAGTTAATGGCAGTTGTACTGACCTCAATTCTCTAGCCTTTCTCCAGGGCGGAGAGACAGGAAGAACATCCTTTACAGGAGTTATTAATGGAACTATGGTGAAACAGAGTGCAGATTCGATCCCTCAGTTGACAAATCCTATTCAGTTAATTACTGGAGTTAACAAGATTATTGTAAATCAAACAGTATTTTCACCTACACCAGTGTGTGTTTTTCCACCCTTCTTGTTTATTCTTTCAAATTCCTCATTTGAAAAATGCACTAATGATTCATGCATGATGTCTCAGTGTTGGGCTGTTGGACAAGCTAAATGTGCCATGGTTGCCAGAGTGCCACGATGGGTTCCTGTTCCTGTTGAAACACCCTCTACTCTATCATTATTCAGACAAAAAAGAGACTTTGGCATAACTGCAGCCATAATAACAGTGATATCAGTCACTGCCATTGCAGCTACAGCTGCTGGGATTGCTATGACAACCAAAGTCCAAACAGCAGCAGCCTTAAATCGGCTGTCCGCTTCAGTGACAGAGGCAGGCAACTTCCATACTTCTGCTAATGCTGAATTAAAAGGCAGATTGATGATTGTTAATCAGCGCCTAGACTTGGTAGAAGAAAGGATAGATATCCTCTTTCAATTGGCACAATTGGGATGTGAAAGAAGTCTGGGAGCACTCTGTATTACTAGTGTTCAATATGAAAACTTTACTCGAGCAGCTAATTTGTCCAGATAATTGTCTCATTACCTAGCAGGAGAATGGTCAGAAGGATTTGATGAACTTCTCGAAAAGTTGCGAGCAGCGGTGGCAGCCATCAACTCAACGCGTGTGGACATTTTGCTGACTGAAGGACTCTCCACCTGGATCTCTTCAGCCTTCTCTTTCTTTGAAGAGTGGGTGGGAGTAGGCATGTTTGGTACAACCCTGTGTTGTGGATTAGTGCTCATACTCTGGTTGGTTTGCAAGCTCAGAGTTCAACAGAAACGTGACAAAGTCGTGATTACCCAAGCACTTGCAGCCTTAGAACAAGGTTCATCTCCCGAAATCTGGTTGTCTATGTTAAAGAAATAGCCAGCAAATAGATCCTCAGCTACTGCACCCCAAGGGCTCAGCCCATTGCACTGGGTCAGTGAGGAGTTTTAGCCTGACTGGTCCTTGTCTGTGTAGCTCTGGTACCTGAATTTTGAGACAAACAGCCCTTGCACCCCTAGGAGGTGACTCCATTGCACAGGGATGGGTGTTTGCTTCTCTCTCGGTTTCCCCTAGCCTTTGCACCCAGAGGACTCGTTTCCATTGCACCTGGTAAGGTAGGGGAGACTGTATCAAACTATTAGTCCTTGATCGCTTATTCCCCCATAATGGAATTTGCTTGATCGGGCTTGAGTTTGAGTTTTGATTGGTACCGTGCCAGACAGACCAAGGACAGCTCTATATTTTTGTCTCCAGGCCAGCTGCCATTGGTCCCAACGACGGGAATAGATTGATGCCATATGCCAGAGGTACACCATGTGGTGTGAGTTTACCCCATGACGGGCATTACGAGTGGCCACAACCTGGGGCACACATTCAATGAATGCCAGGTGTGGGTGCGCAACCCTCATAGCCTAAGACAGGGAGCTCACCATTCTTTGGTGCTGGCTATGGAAAAACGTCAACTAGCCTAAGACACGGGAAATGGCCAGTGCCTGTGATTCTCATTTAAAACAAAAAGGGGGAGATGTAGAGAGCCGTGGAAAGCAGAGACATCTCTGGCAATCCGATGCTCTCACAAGTTCTGTAATTTACTGTCTTTGTGTAAGGGGAAAGCGCGCGAAGTCACAAGCCCTTCCCGGGGCATATAGGATTTTATGGGCAATTAACCAACCAGATATGTACACATCACTCCAGGGGGTATTTAACCAGGACCTTCTCGGGGCTCGGGGCTCGGGGCCTTTTCTCCCAGCTGGTTTCCACCAGCCGGCCTTTTTCCAGCGGGTCTTTCCTCTATAACATTGTAATAAAGATCTGCTGAAGAACTTTGGTGTCTGTGTTATCTCGCTGGCGAGTACACGCCACCGACAAGAAATGGAGTAAGGGGATAACATCTGAAATGTAAATAAAATAGCCAATAAAAAAGGAAAAAATGTTAAATCTTAAAAAAAAAACACGATAAAAATTTGAAACAAAGCATCCAGGAAATCTAGGAGAATATGAAAAGATCAAATCTAAAACTAGTAAGAATAGAGGAAAAAACCTGCAAAACAAAGAATATAGTTTCAATCATAATAGAGGAAAATTCCCAAACTGAAGAAGGAGATGCTAATTCAAGTATACAAGTATATAGAACACAGAATACAGAAGATCAAAATAAGAAAGTTCACTTCCCACATCATAATCAAAATATGGAATGAACATAAAAAAGAATATTAAAAGCTGCTGAGGAAAAAGAATACATATCATATCAAGGCACTCCTCTTATCATACCACCTAACTGCTCAATGGAGAGTCTAAAAGTCAGAAGGGCCTAGACAGAGACCTTCTACAGAATGTAAAAGAACACAGATGCCAGCACAGAATACAAACCAATTTAGTGCAAAATATGGAGAAAAGAAGATATATCAGGATAAACCAACTTTGAGCAATAAGTATCTATGAATATGGCTCTACAGAAGTACTAGAAGAAAAATTTCAATCTAGAAAGTTTAACCACTCCCAAGAATACACAGGAATTACACAATCCCAGACTAACAATTTAAATGAGGGAATACACATAAACACACACACACACACATACACATACACACATACACACACACACACACACACACAATGAAATAAGAGGAATTAAAAAGCACAGATCCTTGATGTCTCTCACCAACAATTCTCAAATCCAATTCTCCAGTAAGATACACAGCAACAAAATGGAAAGGATTGAAAGATCCATTCTTCTGCTGCATCCAAAAACCACTTTACCATCAAGGATAAGTATTGCCTCAGGGTACAAGCATTGATAAAGATATTCCACATAAAGAGACCGAAAAACCAAGCTGGTGCAGCCATTTTAATATATGACAAAATAGACGTTATATCAAAACTATTTGAAAGAGTTAGAGGACACTACATAGTCTTCAAATGAAAAGTTCACCAAGCAGACATTTCAAACCTTACTATCAATGCATTAAAATAAATAATGTTTGTAAAAGGAACACTACTAAAGCTTAAATCGCATATTAACATTTACATACTCATAGTGGAAAACTTCAACAGCCATTTCTCACTGCTAGACATGTCTTCCAGACAACAACTAAACATGGAAATGATTGCAATAACTGATATTATAAACTGGATGGACCTAACGTATTTACAGAACATTTTAGACAAACACAAAATATACCTTCTTCTTAGCAACTCATGACTTTCTCCAAAATTGGCCACATACTTGACCACAAAGCAAGAATCAACAGATTAAAGATAATTGAAGTAACAGAATATATATATCCTGTTTGGAAATAATGGATTAAAACTACATATCAACCACAACAACAACAATCCACCAGAAACCTGAAAAAAATTATAAACCTGAATAACTCACTGCTGAACAACAACAACGACAAAAAGATCAAAACAGAGATAAAGAAATTGAAGACTTTTTGCAATTGAAAAAAAAAAGAGTACATAAGTGTATCAGATACAAGGAAGGCAGTTTTAAGAATCCATATAACTCAAGCTTGAACCAATCTATTCTTCGGTATTTATCCAAAAGAGAGTTTATTTTACCAAAGAGACACTTGCTCAGTCATGGCCACTCTTTTCAAAATAGCAACAATATGAAACAACCCAGATTTCCATCAGTGAACAGAAAAATTACATACATGCACACACATACAAAATATACCATATATATGGTACATTTACATATGTATGAAATATATGCTACATTTTAACAATGAAATCTCATTCATTAGAAAGTGGCATCATGTAATTTCTGGGCAAATGGATGGGGACTAGGAAAAATCATCCTGAGTGAGATAACATGAATCCAGAAAGATAATTATGGGACTTAAGACATGCATATGTATATGTTGTATATGTATATATGTCTTATATGACACACATACATATATATATAATACACATATATATATATGTGTGTGTGTATGTGTGTATGGATATAGATATGGACAGTGATTACATGGGACTTATTAACTTGATAAGAAAATCCCTAATCTGTAAATCGGTGACAGAAACTGTCAAGTCAATAACTCAGGGTAACTTTATAGACTAAAGTCTGCCTGCTTTTCCCCCACAAAGAAAGATATACCATAAAT
>NW_021604646.1:1954626-1966014 GCF_004785775.1 Grammomys surdaster | reverse complement strand
ATATATATATATATATATATATATATATATATATATATATATATATTAGTTTATATAGTAAAGAAAGCCAATGAATTAGAAGGAGAATGGGGAAAATGTATGGGAAGGTTTGGAGGGAGGAAAAGGAGGGGAAAAGTTTGTAATTAAAATATAGTCTCAAAACTAACCAAATAAATAAAGGAACTTATATCATGACCACTCACTGTTATATCACAATATTCTCCCATTTTCAGTATGTTTTAGTCCTTGTTTTGCAGTCACAATTACTTAATTCAAATTGTCTTTTCATACCAGTGATCATATTTTCCTTTACTCTGCATGTTTGAATTCATTGGGTTTTATAAAGAACACTAAATCAAGTTCAACAGGATTTATTAAATTTAGTCCACATCTATATTTCAAGTGATATGTGAAGTCCAGGATTTTGACACAGAGCTATCAAAACATTGTATTTCAATTTCCCGTGCACAGTTTTTCAGAAGCCATAATCCTGAACTAGACAACTGTTTCAGTCTTATCATTAAGAGATAAGAGATTTGATTGAGTAAAACTGAAATATCTCTCAATTTATTACATTATAAATTGAGATGCTTGGCTGATAGTTGTTCAATATTAAGATTCTGGTTTGCCAAAGTTCTGTGAAAACATTTCATATACCTTGAAGTACCTCATTATGTTGTCTATGGTAATTTTTAAAGCAGTAGATAGAATGTAAAGATAAAATAGGTCAAAAGATTGAATACTTCATGAGTGACATTAAAATGACTTTAAATTAGGATTTGATAGCATTATTAATTTTATAAATGAGAACATTAGTACTTATGTCTTAATATAGTCAATCAAATTTATATTTTGATATCTCTCCTGCTGCTGCACAGTGAGTGATAGAGTCTCTCTTTCGAGGGTAAGTATAACTCTCATTACCTTCTGTATGAGCCCCGTAAGTTATAAAATATTGGTTTAGTTGAAGTAAGAAAGTTGAAACCTTACACTCAAGTAAAGTGAATAAAGATATTATTATGTCTCACTGGTCACTAATATGTTAATCAAGACCTAGACATACAATAGCCAAGACTGCATGTACAGTGACTGCCCAGGACGTATTAACCTGATAGGAAATCCTTAATCTATGAGTGACATTCAGGGTAACTGTCAAGTCAACACAAGGCAACTTTATAGACTAAGGGTTTTTCTTTCCCCACATGGAAAGGCATACCTTCCTTATCCATCAGGTACAAAGAGGTACAAAGGAACAAGTTGTTTCACAACTTTGAGGAATGCATGACAAATCATCCTCTTTTTTATTTATATTCGCAAGCGCGCACACACACACACACACACACACACACACATATATATATGATATACACATCTTGTTATATGCAAAGCTAAGGTTAATGCAATGTCTAGTCCTTGATTACTTTCTCCTTTCATTTATTCATTGTACCAAGATACCCAGAGTATACTATTTCAGGTAGTCTGGCTAGACAGCTTGCTCCAGGAGCTGGGATTATTTCTTGGCCATCACATCCATTGAGTTTTATATGAGTTTGAAAAAAATTAGATTTTGATTCTGACACTGACACACCAATCATTATGTCCTATAGATAAGCCATTTTCCTAGCCTCATCTTGTCTTTTGTTGTTTGGCACCCATAACATGCCATGGAAAGATTTTCCATGTGTGTTGTTCTTTCAACAGATTACTGTCATTTTCTTGCCATTTCAAGCTATTTTGGTTCCAACTTTCTAAGGGGAGATACCAGAGGAAGTTCTTCATGAGCTACTTTGATTCCAACTGTCTTAGGAGAGGCAGCAAAGGAAGGTCTTCATAAGGTTAGAATTTGTGCTTTCAAGACTTACATTACCTTACAGGAATTATCTTTGAAATGTAAAACTGTCCATCATGCATACGTTTATCCAACTCTGCCTCTCAAACACCTTACAGAACTCACAAAATGGCAAAATTTTACACTTGTAATTCAGAAGCTCATAGACTGCAATAGCTTAGTTTGGCACACATATTAAGATACACTGTGTGTAATGTCTATATTTTAAAATGGAATCTTTCACAGGAGGGAGGATTATAACTTTCTTTAACATGATTATTTCATGAATCTATCTTAAGTGCTTTTCTTATATCTTCATTTCTGTCACTTTTCTTTAAGGATATCACACTATGTACCTACCTTATGTTTGATAAAAGA
Organism: Grammomys surdaster; assembly: GCF_004785775.1. NCBI lineage: Eukaryota > Metazoa > Chordata > Mammalia > Rodentia > Muridae > Grammomys > Grammomys surdaster. Next base: position 1,963,808 of record NW_021604646.1, on the reverse strand, counting down.
AAGGCTTTAGACATTTTTCAGAATTTGTCTTCCTTGTGGAACATGTTTAATGCAACATCAGAACAGACATTTGTTCTGTAGCAACAACATACATCAATCTCCAAATTTATTTTCAACTAATTTATTTTTATCTCTCCTTTGTTGTAAGTTCTATACCAAACAATAAACTTCCATAGTCCTACAGTAACCTATCTTTCAATGAAAATATGTTCAGGGGTGATATAATATTAGTATGAACTGTTACTTCTTTATATTTTAATTATCATTGTTTATTATAGTCTAAATTCATTTCTAAAAGCATTGTATGTTTACTTACTTGGAAAGGCTAATCTTTGAGCTTCATAAAGAGAGTATTAAATTAATCACCTATGTATTTATTATACCCACTCTCCAAACAGGAACATAACAGCAGTATTCAAGTATAGACTAAGGAATTCATGTCCATTATAAGTACACATATTTATAAAAACAACATAAGCATGTGTTAGTCAAAACTGCAATACAATTATTATTAACCATAGCATGAAAGGCAAATGGCAAGGGGAGTGAGTGACAGAGGGTAAGTTCTAATACTAATTAGGTGATTGCAGAAATGAACTAAATTTTAATAAAAGCGTGACTTCAGATATCAAGGAATGTTAAGTGCTATTGAAGGAAGGCTCTGAATTACCAGGACCTATAAATTGACCAATTGAAGGAAAGTGCTACTCTTGCTTCCCATTAACCACAACTGCTAACTCTTCAAGTAGAAGAATTGTAAAATATATGCATTCATATTGCAGTAATTAACATGGATCCATGTCAAGCAGCATGGTTCAGTAGAGAGTGCTGTATTTGAGCATCCTTCAACTACAATAGGAATCACTCAATGCAATTGTACTATACTTGTATTTGTAGGCCCTTGTTATGTTCATTAAAGAACTGATTCCAAGACTTTGTGAAAAATCACAAGAGCATATTTCACAGATAACAGGAAGACTTTAAAGGCAATATATCTATCCATAGCCAGAAGTCAGTGAAGGTATAGAGTCACAGTTCATATCTGAAACCACTTATAGATAAGAAAACATTGGCCAGTCCCAAGCCATAGGAAAACATTCTATAGTTATGGTCTGGATGTCCTTGCAGATTCTTCTGCCAGAAGAAGCCATATGCATTTAGGGGTTAATTAAATTGCAGTTGGATCTTACAGAAAAATGTAAGAAAGAACACAACCAAAAGCTATGAAAGACAATAACAGCAATATACAAGTAACTATAACAATCATTTGCAGATACCATGATTCTAAGCTCTTTATAGACATCAGTAAAGCTGCTCCTCTTAGCAATTCCATGAGAAATATGAGGAAACTATTAAGAATCTATATACTTATATATTGTCACCTTAACTGAAGCCTGAAAGTGGAAGTCTAACTTTTCTCTTCATCTTACAAATAACATATTTTGAATTTTATACAGTCTCATACTGAAGCAAAATTAAAGAAGTAATTAGATTCGTTTAATAGACATTATAATGGGTAGAATTGGCCTAATACTTCCTATCTAATAGCAAACAGGACTCAACAATTATGTTCAAGAGATAAATCACAAATAAGTTTGTAATTTGATTTAATTGAGTGAGAATTCTTCGTTGGTCTACTCAACTGCATCCAAGGCAAATCGCTCTAATGTAATTAAGAAAAGGCAAAGTTTACTAAGAAGAATGAACAGTGATGATCAGAACCAGTATGGAGGTCTTTCAAACAGTGTGATTATAGTAAGACAGAGAATCACATGTCCAGTTATGTGTTTCAATTATAGGTGTTTTTTGGCAGTTTTATAATGTATACTAATTATCATTCTCTCTTCACCTCCCTGAGTCCTCAGTGGCTCCACGAATGTCCACATCCCACATTCGTTTTACAATTTTGTTGTTGTTTGGTTCTATGGTTCTTTGAACTTAACCAATATCATCCATGTGACTGTGGATTGAGACCTAATAATTGGAGCCTAAAAGATTTAGAAAAGCATTGATATTTGAGAACTATAATTTTATAATACTTGAGTTGCCTATTGATGAAATGTTCTGGTGTGTACTCAGATGGGCAGGTGAAATTAAATTTACTGATGCTGAAGAAGTAAATTTCACATTTCCATAGAAAATTTGGTTTTGGGAAAAATAAACCATCTGTTTAGGGAAATAATAAATAATTATGAAATATTCTGTTCTTGGGAGACTAATTAGAAATAAACTGAAGTTACTATGATGTTTTCACAGAGTTTAGATTGTGACAATTATCTCCAAGGAAGTTGATTTTTGAATAATAACTAAAACAGTAAGATAGTTTCAATACTCTTTAAGAAATGAAGCTTCCTGTCTTTAAAATATGATGAAAAATAAGACAAGGGTTTCATATTTTAAGTGACAAACTAAAAATTAGAAAAATGAAGATAATATTCCAGGTGCTTTAAACTTCAGACCCCTACATTTTCCATGAACTTATGATAGTGAAAAAGGAGAAAGAGAACAAGAAGAAAGAAAATGGAAGAGTAGATTGAGGATGATTGGTGAAAATGATGTAGAAGGAGATGATGATGAAGATGATATTGGTGGTGGCAGTGGTGGTGGAAGTTTTAGAAAGAAGGAGGAAAGGAAGAGAAGGGGAGGAAGAGGATAAAAAGAAGGAAGAAGAGGTGAAGTAGGGGGAGAAAGAAGAAGATGAGTAGGGAAAAAGGAAAATGGGTTAGATTGGATTTGTTGTTTTATTTAATCATTTGCTTTAGAAACTAACTCTTGGTACGTTATGTTGGTAGTCCTTCAATTTATAAGCTCAAGTGATCATATCACATTGTGCTCCTCAGTATTGGACAACAGGCATTACTTCAACACTACAACAAGCTTAAGAACAAACATCAGAAAGATGCCAAAGAAAAAACATGAATAAGTTTTAGTTACTTGTCATAGCCCAAGCATTTGAATGCATATTCACAAAGGTACAGCATAATTTATGTGAAGTATAGAATCTGGTGACTGGATTGATGTCCTCATCTTCAATTTAATGGCATTTTATTACACTAATATATTCTTTTTTTTTACACTAATATATTCTTGAAAATAAACTCGATGGGACACTACACCTTACCTTTTTTTTAAAAAAAAGAAATAGATGGATAGATAGATAGATAGATAGATAGATAGATAGACAGATAGATAGACTCTTATTCTGATATCATAGAATAGATGATATCTTGAGTCGAACCACCAAATTTGAGCCAAGATATCACAGAAAGAAAAACAATGATTTACTCATGTGTACAGATAAGCATGTGAGTTAAGTTTGGTTTATGTTTAAGAAATGAGCTTTATACTGCATCAGAAATGTTTTGTATTGATACTAGGAAAAGATAAGTGAATACATGTCAGAGACCTGGTGTAGATGGTCAGTTATTCCCTTTTCAACCCGACAAAGAAAATCTCATAAATCTTTTGTGGTTATTCAATAACTCTTTCATTTCTATCATACATCTCTGATGTGCTTAACAATAAATGATGCAGAACATAGTAGAACAAAGAGAAAAACTAGAGCAGTCCAGAGATGGAATTTGTGAAGAGAGAATGAATGAGTCTTCTCCCATATCTGACAAATAATTACAACATGAAATCAAATGTTAATGCAGTTTTCAAGAAAGAGATATCTCAGATGCAACAGATGCATCAACTACTTATATCTTTCAGTAACAAGTAACAAAATAGTATCCAACAGGGAGAGATGCCTAGAGTCTTCTTAAATGTCAAACAATGGGCACAATGGGTTATGAAGCAGGCTAAGGAGGACACACTGCAAACAGAAACCTAGGGTGTTAAAAAGACTTCACGTATCCTAATTTGCCCTTCAAATACACACTCTACCTTTGAGCAAGATTGAGATGTGTCCTAGAAGTTAGACTGCCCTCAATTTTCATGTTATTTATTGATGCTAGTTTGTATGACTTTGAAAATATGTAATATGGATAATTTTAAACCTACCGACATTACTACACAAACATATGTCAAAATATCTCTATGTCTTGATTTCTTGTTTAATGATTAGTGGAAAGAAACTGTTTTACCTGCACTTTGATGTGCATCTCATGACCTGTACTGTGATTTCAATGTAAAATAAATGGTTACTTTGGCCACAGAGTCCATTTTGGAAGGCAAGAGGATGATCCAGGTGTAATGCCCAATTATGTCCCTAGAGATGTCTCAGTTTACTTTCCTCTAAAACTGGAATAAAACAGTTATCTCTCTATGCTTCTGATATGAGCCTCTGGCAATACATGCTGACAAACTTCTGGGTGGTGTCTTTTCCTAGTACACAGGAAGGGTTCCAGGAATTTAATCTTCTCTTATTCCTATTCCCAGTTCTATTTCCTTTCTCTTCCATTGCTTTGTTTGCTCCCCTTATATTTTCAAAGTGCGCTGGAAATAGCTCATTATCATCGTTTTGTAAATATTGTATTTTATTGATTCTTAAGGAATTTCACATCCTGTACTCTGATTGTACTCACTTTCCAGCATTCTCATTTTTGTCACCCAACCTTTATGACTCCCCCACCAGAATAAAATCAGTAAATGATAATAAAATTCAAAAATTAAAAATAAAGTAAAAAAAAGAGACAAGCCTAACTTGTTTTATCTACGTACTCAGGAGAGCATGGTCAAGGTCTCACTGGTCTTCCTCTTAAGTAGAACTGAGTCTTACCACCACCACCACCACCACCACCACCACTCCTGTAACTCTGCCAGAGGCCATCAGGTGTGGAGAGATACGCTTCAGCTTCCTTTTCATGCTATGGCTTCCTGTTTTCGTTGATACTCTTTTTTTTTTCAGTGTTAAAGATGACAAATGAACAACATAGTTGGAGTCCTTTGCGATTTTAAGCAGTAGCAGCTATAAACAATGGAAACAGAAAAAGATTGGCAGGGAAGAAAATGAGCAATTATTGTTTAAACTCTTGTTCCCTGTAATTGCCCCTTACAGAAAGATTTTTTTCTTTCTTTCACAAACATCTATTGAGCCATTGGCATTATGATGTCTAGAACCTGTGATAAAAACCTTAATTTACAGGGTCATTTGTTGCAGCTTTCCTTCAAGGTATATTCTGGGTAGACAGCTACATTACTGAACTACTCTAGAATTTTGAAAGAACAACTATTTTGTGGCTACAGTTGGAGGTGCTCAGAGAAATCTCTGGCTTTTCAGAAAATGGTGTGGAAGCTCATGTGCCTGGGAATCAAAGAATCAGTGCTTTGACTGGGAAACTTTGCAGGTATGATTAATTAAGTGATTGGTTATCCCAACTTTGCAGAAAAGGGAACATGTGTTAGTTTATAGGATGGGAGAAGTTTTAGAAGGCTCGTATAAAATATGAATCATGAGACTAGTGATGCTGATTAAAGAAAGAAGCAGTGGCCATCTCAGGAAGGACTTAAATTATGGCAGAAGAAAGACAAAGTGCATACTGATGGCTATAGAAAATAGTTGGAGAATTCAAAGTGTCAGATTACTTCTAAGGTTAGGAACATGGGTTCCCAAAGAAGGAAAGATTATGAAAAATATATGTGCTAAATTAATTGCAGCATATTATACTGGGGTGGGGGATGGTAGCTAAAAGGAAGTGAAGTTGTGAAAGCAACAGTAACTTAAGTATAAAGTATCAAGAGTACTATAAATTTGGGGGGAAACATAGTATTGAATATAGAGATTAGAAAGAAGTAAGTATGGTAGATGATATAAAATAAATGCAAGCAATTCTGAGACAAGTTAAGGAGCACTAAGTCAAGGTATGGACTTTTACTGAGAAACCAAGAACAGGAAAGTTGTTTGAAATAATAGTATTTAGACAGGGAGTTTATTCGGCCTATGTAGACCAATGATAAATATACCTTAATTTTAAAAATACTCATTGGATAACTTTCATACCATAAGCAGAAAATTCAAGTTTCAGACACATGGGCTTGAAACTTTTGCTTTCTTTTCCTTGGGTTTGTGTTTCTTTAATGAGGCCAGGATGAAACTTTTATTCATTTGCTCCCAGTTAGTGATAGTCTCAAGGTTTCAATGATCCTTATAAATATTGAGAACCTTCCCCAAATTAAAAGAGCTCAACTTAAGCAATCATGCATAGCTTTCACTTCAATTCAAGTGAGCTCTGAATGAACATTAACTTCTAAAATAATTTTCAATATTAAAAATATTGACCTCCCTTGGAAGGCACAAAGATACTTTTGCAAACACTATCAAAATTCTCTGAAAGTAGAATTTAGGGTAATGGGAAATGCTTTCTCCAGGTATTTTATCACATTCGCTTAAGTGGGGCTGGGATTCGGGTACAAATAACTCTGATCTTGCACTCTCCATGGTCCATAAAACTTCTGAGCAAAGAAGAAAGGAAATGGTCATTCATCAAGCTACCTAGGGGAAGGGGAGGAGATTGCCAAATTACTACTTCACTCTGCATTAATGCTGACGGTTCAAACCAGGAACTTTTAACTATGTTGCTATTCTTGCATTTAAAGGTCATTTTCATGTAATGACCTCAACTATGAAAAATAAATCTTAGCCTGTGGATTTTATAGAGCTAAAACGAAGAATTAATTCAAATGACTTTTGCTAAAATAAGTGCCTTCTTTCTCTGTAACAGATGTGCTCCTATGTGTTTTTTAATACCATTTTTATTAAAGTGCTTGAATAAGTTTTCCCTAGATTTTCAAATTGCCTTCTTTTAAAAAATACTTTAAAATAATACATCAATATAGATCTCTTAAGATTTTTTTAAATTACTATAAATGACATTGTCCAAGGTTCTGTGACTTATTTTGAGAGATGCTCATTGATAAAGCTGCATATGAAATAATATTGCTAGTAAGACATTTTACATGTGAAAATGAGCATCTTCATATGTCATGACTTATATTCACAATCACAGTAATAGTAATTATGATAACAATATATTGGTAAGTAAATTGCTACACTGTTATTCTTGACTGTGTCAACCTGATTGTACTATGATATTCTCACTATTATATAAGTCAAAAATACTATAAATGTAGTAATGAACTAAATCATAATAAATAAAGAAAGGAATAAAGAAATGAGTGATTTCAGTAGGCACCCAAAATTCATCAAATTGGTGTATGAATGGCTAAGGCTTGGAAAATGTCTGAAGTGCTAGAAAAATTACTTAGTGAGCAAGGATAGCAGTTTCTAAGCTATAGAAGGTTAACTAAATCCTCCAGTATCCACATAGTAGAGAGAGATAATCAACTTCAGAAAATCTCTTTCTGATCTCTACATATGTGCCTTGAAATGTGCTGTCCTTTGCCCTACAAGACACAAAGAAATCTTCAGAAATAGCAAGTGAAACTTTCTTGATAAACCAGAGTAACAAACACTGTGATTGAGGAACGACACTGGAAATCCCTTATGAGAAGGCCCATGTTTTTATGCTACTAAATTTAAACTCTAATTACATAAAAAATAAGCTAAATGACTGAATTAATTTGAATAATATAATGTAAAAGATTGAGTTCTTTTTTTTCTTTTTTTTATAAATAATTTATTTTTGAACATGAAATGCTTTTTTATAGCATGTTTTACAAGGGGAGGGGGTAAGAGGGGCCAGGTGGTGGAAAAGTATAAAATCTTCTTGGCCTGTGCCTTGAAACATGTCATGGTCTATATGGTACACTGCCTTGAATTATGATCTACCTGCTGTTCTTCAGAAGATATGGTACACTGCTTGAGTTATGGTCTCCCTGCTATTCTTAAGATGATATGGTACACTGCTTTGAGTCTATCTGCAGTTGCTAAGCAGGATCTTGCAGTTGCCAAGCTTCAGAGGACATTGTGCAGGTGGGGAAAGGTAGGGGGTAAGGGTAAGGGCGAGGGTCCTGGCTTCTGGCATCTCCCCCTTCTCTGTTTAGTTAGAGAAGGCATCTTATGATCAATCCCAACTATGTGAATTTTGAATTTGGATGTCTAATTATGGGGGGGTCTTAGACAAGTTCACAACCCCAAAACACTGATGTGAGACGAGTCACATCGATGGTCGAAGGTTTTAGGCTGTCGACGATGGGCAACGTCAAGGGACTCCGATGTGGGTGAAAGGAGGGTGAGAGCCCTGTCTTAGGCCATGTAGGCTGCACCCACTCCCAGCACCACGCACTCCTTTTCGGCTGCATTGGGTGGGCCCCTGGGAAGTGGACCTACAATAATCCCGTCATTGGGCTAACTCACAGCCATCCTAGTCCCTTGTAAATGTTCAATTTACCAACCATTTGTCAGTTTGGGGTGTAATATTGTCATAAAGGAAGGCTCCCCAATGTTAGCGGCCATATCAAGGGCGGCCTTGGTTTAGGAAAAAGCCAATTTTTGTTGTGGTGATCAAGAGGCCAAGCTCTCTATCGAGAGAAATGGGGGCAAAGCCAGGCATACCAGGAACCCTTCTGGAGGGCGTGGAAGTCTAGCAGTCGACCGTAGGGGGAGGCAGGGGAGCTGGGAGCTGTGTCAGTCTCCTGCAGAGTCACTTTTGGATCCTCTTCAATTTTCGACTGATGGTAATGAACTTCAACCGTCTTCTTGATGGCAGCATCAACCTGGTTCCGTGGATGACAGGTCGCGGGCGATGATCTCTGTCTCGCTCAATCTTGATGTCCTGCGCACATCCTCTCAATGAGGGTCCGTCCAGAGGGGTCCGTGCCTCGAGCCCCACGTCTGGGTGGCACTTGACCCGACCAGCAGGCCCTAGTTATTCGTGGGGGCGAGGAGGACTGCAACCTGCTATTCTTCAGAAGATATGGTACACTGCTTGAGTTATGGTCTCCTTGTTATTCTTCAGATGAAATGGTACACTGCTTTTGGTCTATCTGCAGTTGCCAAGCAGGATCTTCCAGTTGCCAAGCTTCAGGGAACCTTGTGCAGCTGGGAAAAGGTAGGGGGTGAGGGTAAGGGTGAGGATCCTGGCTTCTGGCCCTTCTGGATTAGAACTTCTAATAGCAGGCATCACGGGTGATTCCTTTTTGCCTGGAAAGAAAAAATAAGGGGATTCTCCGGGAGATTTCTCTTCCCTGGATGTAAATTATTATTCATCGTATTTATGGTTGGGCCTGGCTTTGTGAGAGTATCTATTTTTTTCATTAATCTTTTTGGAAGCCGGTTA
>NW_021604646.1:1888623-1949626 GCF_004785775.1 Grammomys surdaster | reverse complement strand
GATGTGGGTGAAAGGAGGGTGAGAGCCCTGTCTTAGGCCATGTAGGCTGCACCCACTCCCAGCACCACGCACTCCTTTTCGGCTGCATTGGGTGGGCCCCTGGGAAGTGGACCTACAATAATCCCGTCATTGGGCTAACTCACAGCCATCCTAGTCCCTTGTAAATGTTCAATTTACCAACCATTTGTCAGTTTGGGGTGTAATATTGTCATAAAGGAAGGCTCCCCAATGTTAGCGGCCATATCAAGGGCGGCCTTGGTTTAGGAAAAAGCCAATTTTTGTTGTGGTGATCAAGAGGCCAAGCTCTCTATCGAGAGAAATGGGGGCAAAGCCAGGCATACCAGGAACCCTTCTGGAGGGCGTGGAAGTCTAGCAGTCGACCGTAGGGGGAGGCAGGGGAGCTGGGAGCTGTGTCAGTCTCCTGCAGAGTCACTTTTGGATCCTCTTCAATTTTCGGCTGATGGTAATGAACTTCAACCGTCTTCTTGATGGCAGCATCAACCTGGTTCCGTGGATGACAGGTCGCGGGCGATGATCTCTGTCTCGCTCAATCTTGATGTCCTGCGCACATCCTCTCAATGAGGGTCCGTCCAGAGGGGTCCGTGCCTCGAGCCCCACGTCTGGGTGGCACTTGACCCGACCAGCAGGCCCTAGTTATTCGTGGGGGCGAGGAGGACTGCAACCTGCTATTCTTCAGAAGATATGGTACACTGCTTGAGTTATGGTCTCCTTGTTATTCTTCAGATGAAATGGTACACTGCTTTTGGTCTATCTGCAGTTGCCAAGCAGGATCTTCCAGTTGCCAAGCTTCAGGGAACCTTGTGCAGCTGGGAAAAGGTAGGGGGTGAGGGTAAGGGTGAGGATCCTGGCTTCTGGCCCTTCTGGATTAGAACTTCTAATAGCAGGCATCACGGGTGATTCCTTTTTGCCTGGAAAGAAAAAATAAGGGGATTCTCCGGGAGATTTCTCTTCCCTGGATGTAAATTATTATTCATCGTATTTATGGTTGGGCCTGGCTTTGTGAGAGTATCTATTTTTTTCATTAATCTTTTTGGAAGCCGGTTACCTGTGCCTTCTGTGGTATCAGACAGGCATATCAGTCCTCACCTCTATAAGGGAACTGGGTCTGGGGCATTCCCTTTACGGGTATGAGAGTCCTTCCCCATATCTGTGGCAAAGTTTTGTTGGTCTTGGTGGTGCCCGAGGTCACCAACATGGTCAGCAAGAGATTTGCCATGAGCTTTCAGCTTTAGAGAGAGAAAAGTGAACAAGGCATGATGGAGAGTATTTTAGGGGGGCTCCTTCTGAGGGGGTACCTTTCCCCCTCTTTTATTTTTAAAGCCAATTTTTCAGAGTTCTTGTAAAATCAGGGCAGAAGCGCCAACAGTTGCTCCTTCTACACTCAGAGAGTCATGAAGACCTTATTTAAGGATATATAAATCTATATTTATAATCTTTTGTCAAAGGACTTTTATAGCACCACTGACAATTAATCAGACTATATGATATATCGATTGGAAATAGCTTTTTCTACTTTTTGTGAGATTACCTCTCTTCTGTCAATTAACTGTTGAGGAAGTTAGGGTTTACCTCTCTCTTGAGAATATTGAACAGAGATTTAAGTTCTTTTGTGGAGAGCTTAAAATAGGATCTTAGCCAATTTGCAACTCCTAGAAACTTTTGAAATTAATTTATGATAAGTAAACTCCCTTTTTTAAAAAAATCCTTTATCTGTGTGGGTTTTTTATTGGATATTATACGTATTTACCTTTCAATGTTATCTCCTTTCTCATTCTCCCCCAAGATCCTTTATCCCTTACCCACTCCTCCTAATTTTTGTGATGGTGTGCTCCAAACATCCTCCCAGTCCCATCTCCCTGCTCTCGAATTCCCACACAGTAGGGGATCCAAACTTTCGAGGACCTTGGCCCTCCACTTTCACTGAAGTCTAACAAGGTCACCCTCAATTCCCTATACAGGTGTGTGAGTCCCTCCCTTTGTGCTCTCTGGTTTAGACTTTGGGAGTTCTGGTTGAAACTTTTGATACTCCTTCTAGAAAGGACCAACGCATTCATACTTTGGTCTTCCTTCTTCTATGTGAGTTTTATGTGGTTTATATGTAGATTCTTAGACATTGTGAGCTTTTGGTCTAATATCCACTTATCAGTGAGTGCATACCAAGTATGTTCTTTTGAGATTGGGTCATCTCACTCAAGATGATATTTTCCAACTCCATCCATTTGCCTAGGAATTTTGTGAACTGATTGTTCTTAATAGCTGAGTAGTACTCCATTGTATAAATGTACCATATTTTCTGCATCCATTCTTCTGTCGAAGGGCATCTGGGTTCTTTCCAACTTCTGGTTATTATAAATAAGGCTGCTATGAACATGGTGGACCATGTGTCCCTGTTGTATGGTGAAACTTCTTTTGGGTATATGCCCAGGAGTGGTATAGCTGGGTCCCCAGGTAACACTATGTTCAATTTTCTGAGATACTGCCAGACTGCCTTCCATAGTGGTTGTACCAGTTTACAATCCCACCAACAGTGGAGGAGTGTTCCTCTTTCTCCACATCCTCGCCAACATGTACTGTCACCTGTGTTTTTGATCTTAGCCATTCTGACTGGTGTGAGATGGAATCTCAGTGTTGTTTTCATTTGCATTTCCCTGATGACTAGTGATCCTGAAGACTTCTTTAGGTGCTTCTCAACCATTCGAATTTCCTCAGTTGAGAATTCTTTGTTCAGGTCTGTGCTCCATTTTTTAATAGGGTTCTTTGATTGTCTAGAGTCTAATTTCTTCAGTTCTTTGTATACCTTGGATATTAGCCCTTTATCAGATGTAGGGCTGGTGAAGATCTTTTCCCAATCTGTTGGTTGCCGCTCTGTCCTATTGACTGTGTCCTTTGCTTTACAGAAGCTTTGCAGCTTTATGAGGTCCCATTTGTCAATTTTTGGTCTTAGAGCACAGGCCATTGGTGTTCTGTTCAGGAACTTTTTCCCTGTGCCTATGTATTCCAGGCTTTTTCCCAGTTTGTCTTCTATTAGTTTCAGTGTGGCTGGTTTTAGGTGGAGGTCCTTAATCCACTTGGAATTGAGCTTTGTACAAGGAGATAAGTATGGATCAATTTGCTTTTTTCTACATGCTGACAACCAGTTGGACCAGCGCCATTTGTTGAAAATGCTATCTTTTTTCCATTCGATGGTTTTAGCCCCTTTGTCAAAGATCAAGTGACCATAGGTATGGGGGTTCATTTCTGGGTCTTCTATTCTATTCCACTGATCCTCCTGCCTGTCTCTGTTCCAATACCATGCAGTTTTCATCACTATTGCTTTGTAGTACAGCTTAAAGTCAGGGATGGTGATTCCTCCAGAAGTTCTTTTATTGCTGAGAGTAGTTTTCGCAATCCTGGTTTTTTTGTTATTCCAAATAAATTTTAAGATTGCTCTTTCTATCTCTGAGAAGAATTGAGTGGGAATTTTGATGGGGATTGCATTAAATCTGTAGATGGCTTTTGGCAAAATATCCATTTTTACTATATTAATCCTTCCAATCAATGAGCATGGGAGATCTTTCCATCTTCTGAGATCTGCTTCGATTTCTTTCTTCAGGGGAATGAAGTTCTTGTCATACAGGTCTTTTACTTGCTTGGTTAGGTTCACACCAAGGTATTTTATATTATCTGTGACTATTTTGAAGGGTGTCATTTCCATAATTTCTTTCTCAGCCAGTTTATCTTTTGAGTAGAGGAAGGCTACTGATTTGCTTGAGTTAATTTTATATCCAGCCACTTTGCTAAAGTTGTTTATCAGGTTTAGGAGTTCTCTGGTGGAAGTTTTGGGGTCACTTAAGTACACTATCATATCATCTGCAAATAGTGAGATTTTGACTTCTTCCTTTCCAATTTGTATCCCTTTGACCTCCTTGTGTTGCCTAATTGCTCTGGCTAGGACTTCCAATACTATATTAAATAAGTAGGGGGAGAGTGGGCAGCCTTGCTTAGTCCCTGATCTTAGTGGGATTGCTTCAAGTTTCTCTCCATTTAGTTTAATGCTGGCTACTGGTTTGCTGTATATTGCTTTTACTATGTTTAGGTATGGACCTTGAATTCCTGACCTTCCCAAGACTTTTATCATGAAGGGGTGTTGAATTTTGTCAAATGCTTTCTCAGCATCTAGTGAGATGATCATGTGTTTTTTTTCTTTGAGTTTGTTTATATAATGGATTACGTTGATGGATTTCCGAATATTGAACCAACCCTGCATTCCTGGGATGAAGCCAACTTGATCGTGATGGATAATTGTTTTGATGTGTTCTTGGATTCGGTTCGCTAGAATTTTATTGAGTAATTTTGAATCAATGTTCATAAGAGAGATCGGCCTGAAGTTCTCTTTCTTTGTTGGGTCTTTGTGTGGCTTAGGTATGAGTGTAATTGTGGCTTCAAAGAATGAGTTGGGTAATGTACCTTCTGTTTCTATTTTGTGGAATAGTTTGAAAAGAATTGGAATTAGGTCTTCCTTGAAGGTCTGATAGAATTCTGCACTAAAACAGTCTGGTCCTGGGCTTTTCTTTGTAGGGAGACTTTTAATGGCTGCTTCTATTTCTTTTGGGGTTATGGGATTGTTTAGATGGTTTATCTGGTCCTGATTTAACATTGGTAACTGGTATTTGTCTAGGAAATTGTCCATTTCATCCAAATTTTCCAATTTTGTTGAATATAGGCTTTTGTAGTAGGATATGATGATTTTTTTAATTTCCTCAGTTTCTGTTGTTATGTCACCCTTTTCAGTTCTGATTTTATTAATTTGGATACTGTCTCTCTGCCCTCTGATTAGTCTAGCTAAGGGTTTATCTATCTTGTTGATTTTCTCAAAGAACCAGCTCCTAGTTTTATTGATTCTTTGGATAGTTCTTTTTGTTTCTATTTGGTTGATTTCAGCCCTGAGTTTGATTATTTCCTGCCGTCTACTCCTCTTGGGTGTATTAGCTTCTTTTTGTTCTATGTCTTTCAGGTGCTCTGTCAAGCTGTTAGTGTATGCTCCCTCCAGTTTCTTTTTGTAGGCACTTAGAGCTATGAATTTTCCTCTTAGCACTGCTTTCATTGTATCCCATAGATTTTGGTATGATGTGTCATCATTTTCATTAAATTCTAAAAAGTTTTTAATTTCTTTCTTTATTTCTTCCCTTACCTGATTATCAAGGAGTAGGGTGTTGTTCAGTTTCCATGTGAATGTGGGCTTTCCATTCTCTTTGTCATTTTTGAAGACCAGCCTTAGACCATGGTAATCTGATAGGATGCAGGGAATTATTTCAATTTTCTTTTATCTGTTGAGGCCTGTCTTGTGCCCAATTATATGGTCTATTTTGGAGAAGGTACCATGAGGTGCTGAAAAAAAGGTATATTCTTTTGCTTTAGGGTGAAATGTTCTATAGATATCTGTTAAGTCCATTTGGTTCATAACTTCTGTTAGTTTTACTGTATCTCTATTTAGTTTCTGTTTCCATGATTTATCCATTGCTGAGAGTGGGGTGTTGAAGTCTCCCACTATTATTATGTGAGGTGCAATGTGTATTTTGAGCTTTAGTAAGGTTTCTTTTATGTAAGTTGAGGTTCTTGTATTTGGCGCATAGATATTCAGAATTGAGAGTTCATGTTGGTTGACTTTTCCTTTGACAAGTATGAAATGCCCTTCCTTATCCTTTTTGATAGTTTTAAGTTGAAAGTCGATTTTATTCGATATTAGAATGGCTACTCCCGCTTGTTTCTTAGGACCATTTGCTTGAAAAATTGTTTTCCAACCTTTTACTCTAAGGTAGTGTCTATCTTTGTCACTGAGGTGGGTTTCCTGTAAGCAGCAAAAAGCTGGGTCCTGTTTGCGTATCCAGTCCGTTAGCCTATGCCTTTTTATTGGGGAATTGAGTCCATTGATGTTAAGAGATATTAAGGAGAGGGTGTTGTTGCTTCCTGTCATTTTTGCTAATAGTGGAGACATCGTTTGTGTGGTTATCTTCTTTTGGGTTTGATGGAAAAGGATTATTTTCTTGCTCTTTCTAGGGTATGATTGCCCTCCTTGTATTGGAGCTTTCCTGCTATTATCCTTTGTAAAGCTGGATTTGTGGGAAGATACTGTATAAATTCAGTTTTGTCATGGAATATCTTAGTTTCTCCATCTATGGTAATTGAGAGTTTTGCTGGGTAAAGTAGCTTGGGCTGGCGTTTATGTTCTCTTAGGGTTTGTATGATATTTGTCCAGGATCTTCTGGCTTTTATAGTATCTGGTGAGAAGTCAGGTGTAATTCTGATAGGTTTGCCTTTATATGTTATTTGGCCTTTTTCCCTAACTGCTTTTAAAATTCTTTCTTTGTTTTGTACATTTTGTGTCTTGATTATTATGTGACGGGAGGTGTTTCTTTTTTGATCTAGTCTGTTTGGCGTTCTGTAGGCTTCTTGTGTGATTATGGGCATCTCATTCCTTAGGTTAGGGAAGTTTTCCTCAATAATTTTGTTGAAGATATTTACTGGCCCTTTAAGTTGGGAATCTTCACTCTCATCTATACCTATTATCCTTAGGTTTGGCCTTCTCATTGCGTCCTGGATTTCCTGGATATTTTGAGATAACAACTTTTTGCATTTTGCATTTTCTTTGATAGTTGTGTCAATATTTTCTAAGGTATCTTCTGTACCTGAGATTCTTTCTTCTATCTCTTGTATTCTGTTGGTGATGCTTGTGTCTATGACTCTTGATTTCTTTTTTAGGTTTTCTATCTCCAGGATAGTCTCCCTTTGTGATTTTTTTATTGTTTCCACTTCCATTTTTATGTCCTGAATGGTTTTGTTCAATTCCTTCATCTGTTTGTTTGTGTTTTCTTGTAATTCTTTAAAGGATTTTTGTGTTTCTTTAAGGACTTCATCCTGTTTGCCTGTGTTCTCCTCAAGTTTTTTGATAGTGTTATTTACTTCCTTCTTGTAGTCCTCTAGCATCATCATTAGAAGTGATTTTAGATCTGGCTCTTGTTTTCCTGGTGATATTGGGAGTTCAGGACTTTCTAATGTGGGAGAACTAGGTTCTGATACTGGCAAGTACCTTGGGTTGCTGGTGCTTGTGTTCTTGTGCTTGCCTTTCACCATCTGGATCGCCTTTGTGCTATCAGTGATGTCTCTGACTGGGGCCTGTCTTTCCTATTATCTAGGTTGTGTCAGAACTGTTTGGGATGGGTTTTGCTGCTTGAGTTAGAGCTGAGGCCCAAGATGTGCTCAGTGTTCAGGTGGAAACAGGAAGGGGCCGGGGCTCCGGGTCAGGAGCGGATTCCTGGGTCTCAGTGAGTCCCAGTGGGTCCCAGTGGGTCCCAGTTGCTCCCTGATTGGGGGCGAGCACTGCCACCTCCTAGCCTAAGAAATTGCTTGGCACAGAGGTCCTGCGAGCCCCGCTTCCTCTGGATTCTGCGAGATTGGGTGCAGAGCTGACTCTCGGGATCTGCTCCGGCACAGACCGGAAGGAACCCACGCTCCGGGCCTGAAGTGAACTCCTGGGTCCCAGTGGGTCCTAGCTGCTCCCTGTTTGGGGGCAAGCACTGCCACCTCCTAGCCCAAGACCCTGCTTGGCACAGAGGTCCAGCGAGCCCCGCTTCCTCTGGATTCTCCGAGATTGGGTGCAGAGCTGCCTCCAGGTATTCCCAAGTGCTTGGGCCCAGAACGGATGGAGCCCGCCCCGGGCCAGGAGCGAATTCCTGGGTCCCAGTGGGTCCCGGTTGCTCCCTGTTTGGGGTGAGTGTTGCTTTTACCTTACCTGGGATGCTGCGTGAATTCAAGCTCCTGGGAGTCCCTGTTTCTCTCGGTTTTCTGGGGTTGAGTACTGAGTTGCCGCCTGCGACCTACTCTATGCTCGGGCCCAAACCGGAAGTCCAAAAGATTGAGTTCTGATGCCAGAATTCAAGATAGAATATCTAATTTCCAGACTTTGTGCTCTAAAATGTGGGGGTTGCCTTCTAAAATGGGTTTTCTTCCCATAATGTCTTTATAGCTGTACTTAAAGTAGGTCAATCAGGATCAGCATATCAACTTATAAACTGGTGTTGATGAAATGACACAAGTCATTTATATTTGCATTTTGACAAAGAGAATCATTAGGCTTTACTGGATGTTCATTCTCTGCTGCTGATTATCCTGGGATTCTCCATCCTGATATGTTGATTCCCAGCTGCTGAACATCCTGGAATTCTCCATCCTGATATGTTTCCCTTAGAACCAGACACATAGCAGTCAATTCAGTGCTTTCTAAAGTGTCTGGCCTTATGGTTAAAACTGGATCATATTTATTTAACACCTCTATACCTTATTATTGAATATAGATTTAAACCATACAGATTCTTCTTTACTCATCAGCCTAAGATCTTTTAGCTCTTGACAACTGAAAGCTGGCTTAGCTCAGGTCCCACAAAGAAAATGCTGGCTACATATAGCCTGCATTTTATTTTTATTATTCCATATGAAATCATTTCATGTACTGGGTAAAATCTATATGTGGTATGGGGAATCAAAGAGACAAACTAGTTTGTGGATAGTCTTTTTGTCCTTTAATAAATCAGATCTGAGTCCTATTTCATGTCCGATGTCTTTCTGAGTGTGAGATCCTGCCTATTTTTCCTATTAGTGTCTTGTACACTTTTGGACATCCACAGCGAACATTGTAATATGATATACCTGCTGTAATATACTGTGACAATTAATTTAGTTTGAAAACTAGATGCAATAAAACTATTTCAAATTGAAAAATATCTTGAAACAGAGATTATCATTTTCAGCAGAATATCACCTTATTGACCCAAAGTTTCAAAAGAACTGGACATGATAAAATAATCATGTATCTTTCTCTCTGTCCTAGTCCCAGAGCCCTAGGTGGCCCTGATGACAGAATCAGTAGTAACCTCACATTCATAGGATTAGACTATGAAGCTAGTGACAAAGCACTGGCCCTTCATCTGTCAACACTGCCTTTGATTTTGAAAGTGTCATTTGTTAGTTCTGAATCTGCCATTTACTAGCAGTCACTGTGAACACTGAATATCATCTTTCTCAGTTTTTTTCTTGTGTCTTGAATGGGAATAATAACACTTGCCACATGAAAGTGTCATGAAGATTCTATTAGCTACATCTAAGAACTAGTACAGTGTTGCACATTTATTGACCATCTCAATAAATGATAGCTTATTATGCAAATAGACTGAAACTGTATTCCATGTACCAAATGTATGCAGGATATCCTATGTATTTATGAAGTCTCTTTTGACAAATCTTCCTTTTTAACTAAATAAATGAAGGTCAGAGTCACAAGCTGTACAAACAGACTAGTGCTCAGCTCTCTGAGTGAGAGCTAAGCTTCTGAAGTTCATCAGGCTGAACAAACCATTGATTCATTCACCTTAGCTCAAAGTCCACAGGGTGCAGGATGCACTATTGTACCTGAACATTGGATCTCCTCCGACCTCCTTATGTGTGTACACTAGTGATCTTGGGGCATGTTATCTAAAACCAATGCAAGGAGGAAACACATTTTTATGTGTTCTGTCCCCAGACAATATGTTCCTATTGCTAAAATAAATGTGTGCTTGGTGCAAAGCAGCACTGAGATCATGGCACAGGTAATATCTCTGTATGGGTCTTCTCACTGGACCTCGAAACTGTAATCCTTGTTCTGCTTTCATGCTACTGGAGAATGAGTGATTATTTTCATAGTAATACAGTATTCTGATTTCTCTTGTGGATGGAAAAAAAAAACCATGATTTCAATTGTTGGCTTTGTAAGCTATAATCATGTAATTGGAAACAGCTGTGCACATAAGAAATTTAAATCCAAAGTAGTTTAATTAAAACATGTCTTCATTGACAAAACCCACTCACAATGCTAATAGTAGTATTTGCTTCTAAAAAATCAAAAAAGGATGTCTGAGCTCTGTCTATTTTCAGATATTACTTTTGAAAAGAAACCTTAAAGAGAAACCTCATCCTCAAAACTCATTCCAATGTATGCTGCAACTACTTCCTCGCTGAAAAGATGCAGATCAATAAAATTATAAAAGTATGCCTCCTGATTTTCCAACAGATATGAGTGGATGCACATCAATCCTCTTTTCAAACCTTAGGCACTCAATGCCACAGTTTCTAGCATCCAGACTAAAATTGCAGTCAACTGAAGAGAATGACTTTAAGGTTTTGAACATCCTGGTGTGCAGCTCCTAACTGAAGAGAAAGATTTTCAGGTTTTTGAACTCCTGGTGTGTGGCTCCTAACTGAAGAAAGATCACAGATAAGAGCTAGGCTCACAAAAAGACCTGGCTCTTTTTTGGGAGCCAAACTCAGAGAGACTTGCTTTGGCCATCTTTTTTTCAAACATTTTCCAGATAAATTTTCCCCATTCCCAGTCCAATTTCTTTCATCCTTTAATGGATATAGAATCCAAAAGACTTTGCCTAAAACTCAAGGCAACAAATGTTTCTCTGGGATGTAACCAGAAGGAAAGGTATATAGACTAACTTTTATTTTATATGATTACCTTACCCTGCACTTTAAGTTGCTGTCCAACACATCGAAACTCTGATCCAGACCCAGTTTCCTTAAATTGCTCATTCCATAGTTCTCCTACATTTTTATAAATTCTTGTGACTTTGAATTATGCTTTTGTTGAAAGTAAAAGCCTTATGCCAAATCAAATTATTCTGTGTTAAAATTTGCTAATTTAATTATCTTACATTAGCAGTTGAAACATAAACAAATATGCATTTACAGGTACACAGGGTATACACACATACAGACACACAGAGACACACAGACACACACAGACACACACACACAAGCACATACTGTACTCTACAAAGTTGAAGAATGTTTCAACATTAAGAATAGTAACTCTTAACAGGAAGTATATCAATTATAAGAAAATACAATTAAGAAACTATCATTTTAAGAAGTACCTACTAAATTCTATACAATACAATAGCTTTGTCATATGACACATTAATTTACTTGCCATATCTAAAAAGTATGTGTGAGTATTTTCTCCATCTTTCTTTAAAAAGTATTGAGATATCTTTTCTTGTCATATTACATCATAAGAGAGAAGCTATTCAGGGCCTTACAACTTATAAAAATATGAGATCATTTTAGACATGATACAAACAATTCTTTTGCAAGACATTTATTTCAATACATTGTTGACCTATTTTAAATTTTACAAAGAAGCTCAACAACCACATAGCTTTTAAAGAAAGTTCGTAATATTGAATACATACATTGCAAAATGAATTTTTCAAGTCAGTATTCATGACTTTCATCTCTCAAATTCTAATATCCTGATGAGTTTTAACACATATGTACCATAAGTTTGGTCAGTAGCTGGTACTGGAATTCACTTTCAATTATGCCTTCCATTTAATTATTTTTGGTTTCAATATTGGTAAAAAACACTGGAAGAAAAGCTGATCTGCCACCACATCAACTCTAGTTCTTCATAATAATAACCTCAAAATGAAAATTTTAAGTTTACTTAAAAGATATGATATATGATTTCTGTTTTTATGTCGTTCTGGTTTGAGTGTAAACGTTATAGTGAAAGACATATTCTTGGCTCTAATTGAAGGAGATAAACATACAGACATTATATTGAATTAGTGTGAAATTTGAGAATCTACAAGAAAAGAAAGTTATTATTATTTAAAGGTGAGTGGGGAAAAAGACATCAAAACAAATTACAGATCAGAATTCCTCTTGTCAATATTCTAAGCATACTAGCTTTCTTAGTTTTAAAAAAAAAAAGTCTGTAAACCCTCAGTGGTAACATTATTCTCAATACTGCTTTGAATGTTTTTTATTTGAATATAGTGATTGACATTTCCTCTCATAATAAAAGAGTAGTAGAATGTCACATCTCAAATGTCTCTGGTGGTGGTAGAATTAGATAGCATTAATGTATTGCAGTTTATTCCATGTTCGAAAGATCTCTAATGCAAACTTAGTGAGGGGACAAATTGGGCATACATTGTAGACTACTAGGCACTGTTCTGATTTGACATGCGCTATTCCTTTATCTCCTGTTTGGAAGATTGCTTGTTTCAAGCTTTGACTGTGTCAACTACAGCAGTTCATGACTTTTAAAAGAATCAGGAAAAATTAAATGGCTTCTTTTCAGGGGAAAATAACCGGGAGGAAATTCCCTAAGAATTTAATCTTAATGCTCAAACTATGGACCACTTGGAAAACATTTGCCCTGCCCAGACCACTGTGGCCATGGCAGGGCCAGCATGACCCTGTTATGAGCCTCCACGAGTGTTGATGGTTGCTGTGGGCATAATGCTTATTTGTGTAATAATGTACACACTTCTGGAATCAGCACTAGCAATGGAGGACTCTTTCCTCCCTGTTAACATTATTGACTCCATGATTATTAGAAGCATCAGAAGGCCAGGAGTCCGAGGTGTGTCTATGTCTCAACAAAATGGTAAACACTGGGACCTTCAGGCCAACCCCTAAGTCTGTGGAAAAGAACTTGAAAATCATGAGTTTAAATATACACAGTTTCTCAACTATGCAAAAGTCCAGTGCCAAGGGGTCATCCCTGAAACCATATACACAATTAACATTATATGAAATCAAGAGGAATACATATGTATATACAAATACAAATATACATAAAATAACAATAAAAATGTAGCCATGAATTTGAGGAGAAAGCCTACAGGTATATTACAGGTTTTAGACTGAAAAGAAAGGGAATGGAGAAACATTATTATTAAATTACAATCTCAAATGCAGACAAACAAAATGAATTAGTTACTGAATAAAATAAGGATGTGTAAGCTACTATGAGTAGGTTCTAATATATATCTCAAACTGCAGTTCCCAGCACTCATATCAGGAAGGATATGCCTGTAAATCTAGGTCCGCATCACCCGTCTAACGCCACAGACACTTGCACATATATAGTAGAGCAGTGTGCATTTACTAACACACACTCACACACATTTTACATAAAAATAATAAATATTTTAGTCATATTAACTAATTTCATAAAAATAATTATTCTTGCTTAACATTAGCTTGAAAGAGTCTTGGGTAATTCTAGTCATTGGCAAAGTTCCATGAAGGTATTTGGAGACAGGCACTAGTGTTCCAGTGTTCCTGACTGAACTGTCACAATTCAGAGGCAAAGAAAATATCTGATAAAGTGCGGGGACTGTATGGGAAGCTCTGGAGCTCAGCTGGCCTCTTTGCTTCACTGACAGTTTCCTATGATCTAGGAAAAACATTAATGTCATGTGAGGTTACATTTGTCAATTGTTGGAATAATTGATGGGAAATAAGAAGAAATTGAGAGAGGGAAGTGTTGTATTAATCATTTAATCTCAGTGGGGGTTTTCTACACCATTTTCATCACATATTTGCAACAAGCCTTTAAAGCATGAGAATTGGGCAGCTATCTTCCCTCTATGGTATTATGTCTACTTCCCTTTCAATAACCCTGAGATATAACTTACCAACTTCTATCTGGGCTGCTCATAACTCCAATTGGCCAGGCCTCATGGCCACATTTTCATGATTCAATTACCTCATGACATATTTTCTTCTCTTTACCTTCTCCCTCTCCCTTCTTCTTGTAGTCTCCTGCCTCAGACTCCCAAGCCCATTAACCAAACTCCACCTGCCTCTCTTCTGGCCAGCTATACATTGTTGTCATCTTTATTCAAGCAATTGTTTTAAATTAAGGAGCAAAGTCTCATAGCAATACTTTGTATAAGTGAGGACTCTCTTGCCTATGAGGCAACAAGGACCAGTATTTGGCATTACAATTACAAAAGGTTTTCAGTTCCATAAGATCACATTTATCAATTGTTGATCTTAGTGCCTGAGTCCCTGGTGTTCTCTTCAGGAAGTTGTCTCCTGTGCTAGTGATTTTCAGGCTATTTCCTACTTCCTTCCAGTTGATTCTAGATGGGCTTGAGTTTTGACCAGGGTGATACATATATATCGATTTACATTCTTCTACATCTAGGCATCCAGTTAGACCAGGATCATTTGTTAAAGATGTTTCCTTTATTCCAATGTATGAATTTGCCTTCTTTGTCAAAAATCACGCGTCCACAGGTGTGTGGGTTTATTTCAGAGTCTTTGATTTGACTCCAGATTGATTAATCTGTCTGTTTCTGTACCAATACCATGTAGCTTTTATTACTACTGCTCTGTAGTACAGCTTGAAGTCAGGAATGATGAATCCTCTAGAAGTTCTTTGATTGTTCAAAATTGTTTTAGCTGCCTTGGGTTTTTTGTTTTTCCTTAGGAAGGTGAGAATGGTTCTGTCAAGGTCTGTAATAAGTTGTGTTTAAATTTTGATGGGAATTCCATGGAATTTCTAGATTGCTTTTAGAAAAATGGAAATTTTCACTGTGCTAATCCTGCAAATGCATGAACATGGTAGATTTTTCCATCTTCTGATATCTTCCTCAACTTCTTTCTGCAGAAACTTGAAGTTCTTGCCATATAGCTCTTCCATTTGTTCGGTTCGAGTTACACCCAGGTATTTTATATTATCTGTGGTTATTGTAAAGGGTATTGT
This sequence comes from Grammomys surdaster, assembly GCF_004785775.1. Taxonomy (NCBI): domain Eukaryota; kingdom Metazoa; phylum Chordata; class Mammalia; order Rodentia; family Muridae; genus Grammomys; species Grammomys surdaster. The sequence continues at coordinate 1,935,021 of NW_021604646.1, read as the reverse complement.
TTCCCTAATTGCTTTCTCATCACCTTTATCATTTGTATAAAATGGGAGCTACCAGGTTTTTTTCTTTTTAGTTAATTTTATATCCAGTCACTTTGTTGAAGTTGTATATCAGCTGGAGAAGTTCTCTAGTAGAATTTTTGGGGTCTCTTGCATATGCTATTTTATGATCCATAAATAGCAATATGATATGATATTGAGTTTGATTTCTTCCTTTCCAATTTATATCCACTTGATCTTTAGTTTTCTTATTGCTCTGGCTATAACTACAAGTACTATTCTGAATAGACAGGAAGAGAGTATGCACCCTTGTCTTGCCCTAGATTTTGTGGAATTGCTTTTAGTTTCTCTCTATTTAGTGTTATGTTAGCTATCAGCCTGCTGTTTATTGATTTTATTATGTTTAGGTATGTGCTTTGTATCTCTGTTCCCTCTAAGACTCTTAGCATAAAGGGGCTTCTCTATGGCAAAGAACACTATAAAAGGGACAAAACAGCAGCCTACTGACTGCGAAAGAATCTTGATCAATCCATATAACAGAGGACTAATATCTAAAATTTATGAAGATCTCATGATGTTAGACTCCAACAACCCAAAGAACTCAGTTAAATAATGAGGTACAGAGCTAAACAGAGAATTCTGAACAGAGGAATCTCTAATGGCTGAGAAACACTTAAAGAAATGTTTAAAGTCCTTAGTCATTAGGTATGGGGCAGTGGACCATGCCACCGGACAGAAAAACTGATAAGGTGTAGCAGATTAAGGAACCCTGGCAATTCTCATAATTGAGAACAGTAGGTGCTTAAATCTACCCCTGACCAGTTTCCTGTCCTGAAGCATTTGACCATGACATTGAACGAAGAAGACCATGACAACTGGTCACAAAGTAAAGAAACACAGAGTTCTCTATGCTATGAGGTATTTAGATAGGCCCTGAGGGCTGAGCTAATAAACATCCCTTTCCAGGCATCCACTCCTGAAAAAGATATTTAGTCTTAGGTTCACCCTAAGTAGGCAATACACATCTTTTTCCACCATCAGTAAAAAGTTTGGGCGTGCAAGAACTGTCTCTCTCATCAAGGACCTCTAAAGGGGAAGCCTTCATCATAGAGATCAGCACCTAACTCTCTGCCAAAAGGCCTCTCCACACTTCTGGCACTTACCCTGAGCTAAACTGGATTCCCCATGCACCTCCCACCCAGGGCTCATTTCAGGCTCTCAGGCTCTGTTTTCAATTCCTCATGGTCCTCAGTAGCATCTGAGTACACAGCAGGATATGAGCCCATTTTCAACTCTTCATGATTCTCATCAGCATCTGGGTACACAAAGTTTGAGAACTACAGACTGGGTTGTAGCATGCACTTTTTCTCACCTGGAAAAATATGGGCTGGGACCCCTAGCTTATGCTATGTTTTGTGCCCCACCCCTGAGTAACATGTCAGCATTCCAAAAGCCTGAGACCCCAACTGGGAGAAAGACAATTTGCTTCCCCTAAGCAGGGGTGATTGGATGTCTGAACTTTGAAGCAAAATACAGAAACACAATCAGGAATGTGCAAATCAGAGCAACTGTGAGATTCCATCTTACATTGGTCAGAATGGCTAAAATCAAAAGCCCAAGATACAGCACATGCTGGCAAGGATGTGGAGCAAGAGGACCACTCCTCCATTGCTGGTAGGAAGTCAAACCTTTACAACCACTTTTGAAATCAATTTGGCAGTTTCTCAGAAAATGGGAAATATTTTTACCTCAAGACCCAGCTATACCACTCCTGGATATATATTCAAAAGGTGCCCCACTATACCACAGGGATACTTGCTCAGCTATATTAATAGCTGCTTTATTTTTAATACACACTAGAAAAAAATCTAGATGTCCCTTAACTGAAGAACAGAAAAAGAAATGTAGTACATCTATACAATGGTATACTATTCAGCTATTATAAACAAAGTCGTCATGAAATTTGCAGGAAAATGGTGAATGTTGAGAATATCATCCTGAGTGAGGTAACCCAGTCCCAAAAGGCCATGTATGATATGCATTCAGATATAAGTGGATATTAGCCATAAAATACAAGATACCCATGTAACACTCCACAGACCCAAAGAAGCTAGACAAGCCTGGGAGCACACAGGGAGGGACTCATGGCTACAGCTGTATATGTAAGGGAGGATGGCCTTGTCGAGCATAGGTGGGAGAGGAGGTCCTTGGTCCCATGAAGGCTGGATGCTCCAGTGTGGTGTAATTCAAGGGCAGGGAGGTGGGTGTGGGTGGGTGGGGGCCCATTCTCATAGAAACAGTAGGAGGGGTGATGGAATAGGGGGTTTGGGGGGGAAAGGGGAAAGGTGATAACATCTGAAATGTAAATAAATAAAATATCCAGTAAAAAAATAGAAGGAAGGCCCAAGTCAGGATACTTGAATCTCACTTAGAAGTGGGGATAAAATAGTTTTAGGAGGCATACAGAGGGAGGGAACTGGTGGGAAAGGGATGAGAAGAGTGATGGGGATGCAGTTCAAGATCAGGTGTGAGGAGGAACAGGGAAGGCCAGATGCTCATGAGAATAAACAGAAATCTGTAATTGGAGGGGGTGGGGAACTGAAAGCATCTCGTGGGCATACCAGAGATCTGGGATAAGGGAGGTACCCAAGAATCAATGGAGGTGACCTTAGCTGAAAGTCAGCATTGGGAATATAGCCTGAAGACCTCACCTCCTATACCTAGGCAGGAACCCCAGTGGAGTGGTAGAGACACTAACAACCTCCCCTCCCCCCCACACCAAACTTTCAACCCCAAATTTATCCTTTATACAAGAAATGCAGGCACAGGGGATGGAGCAGAGACTGAGGTAACAGTAAAACCATTATGGACCCAACTAAAGACCGCAACTTCAAACTTTCAACAGTCATTATTAGTATGTACATATACATGAGTGTGTGTGTGTGTGTGTGTGTGTGTGTGTGTGTGTGTATGTATGTATGTTTGTGTTTGTGTGTGTGAGAATGTGAAAGAGTCAGAGAGAAAAAAAATTATATAGATAGATAGATAGATAGATAGATAGATAGATAAACAGATTATATAAGTTGTACAGGCAGATCAAAGGTTTTGGAGAAATGTCTTTCGAGAAATGTCTACTATCACAAAAAGTATATCATATGTCAGGACTAGTTTAAATGATAAAGAAAGAATAAAAACTAGTAGGTGACCAGATTCATTAAGCTCAAACTTTAATATGTGGCAATCACTCTTATTTAATTGCCAATAACTTTTCATAAAGAGTGTGTCACTGTGAGGAACCACTTATCTATGATGCTGCAAAGGTATGTTTATCTTTTGGGTTTCTTTTAAGTATTCTCATGAAAATATAGCATTCCTCCAACTGTAGCATTCTGTCTTGGAGACTAATGTTCAAGAAATCCTGAGCCATTCTCAGTTTAATTTCCGATTTCGTCATCCTTAACCTAGCTATAAGTGGGATGATTTGTGCTCTCAATTAGCTGTATCTAAAATATTCTTCTGTCACCCAAATTATTCTTAGAATATTTCATTTTATTTTAATATACTTTTTAATAGGATTCAAATCACAGAATGCTAAATGTGTAAACTTCTTATGGATTAACATCATTAAAATAGAATGTGTGTGCACTTTAATTGCATTATCTAATTTTGTTAAAATATAAAATAAGAGAAGGATGTTTAAGTTAAATTTTTGCTGTGGTGCCTGGTTTTTCTTTGCCTTTGCCCAAGGAATTTTCAGATAAAATGGACTCTCTTTCAAAATTAGTAAATGATGTGTGTGTGTGTGTTTGTGTGAGTGTGTGTGTGTTCATTTTCATCACCCACTAATCCTGATACTCAATCTTTCTCCTGTCTTTCCTGGAATTTATTAAAACCCTTGCTAGGTTTGTGTCCTTGGGTAAATCTAAGACTTCCATTCTTAAAAATTTGAAATGAGACTATCTGTTCTGGACACATTTATTTATTATAAGGGAGAACTTTAAAATGGTGGAAAACAAAGGGACACGCTCAAACACACCGAGTGTCCATAGTGGATTAAGTTACAAACTTTTTGTTAAGAACAACAACAACAAAAAAAGCAATTGATAGATAGTCCCCAAAAGTCCCTGAAATTTGCAACTTCTTGTTTCTATCATGGTGCCTCTAATTTCAATGATTTCTTAAGAAGTCACAAAATGTGTCTGGACATAGTGGCCGTACTTGTAACCCCAGCATCACTGTGGTTGAAGCAAGAATTTGTTAAGTGCAGGGACTTTAGGGGATACCTATCAAGACTGCCACAAATTCTTTTCTTCTAAATGTAACTGATTCCTCTTTTCCTAAGAAAGTGTCTGATGAATCTGATCAGGCCTCATCATTGAATATGATGACTAATTCTAAAGAAGTCACAATCTCACTTGAAGTACATCATCACTCAGAAATTAATTTTCTATGAAATGAGTTCCATGACTACATAAAACATATCCCATGTATGCTAAGCTTGACTTGTGCAAGGAAAAACAAATCAGTACGCAGGTGTCCTGGGATATCACTCCAGTTTCTGATTATATGGAAGAAAAACCTTTCAGTTCACTGGAAGAAACATTACCATGTGAAGAGACCATAGCTTCTTTATTCCTTAAATTAGATTAATGACTCAGAGTGCCTGTTTCAATATATTTTGCAAATCAATACAATGGATCGCAAATAGATCAGATTAATACAGAAAGCTCAAAAAGAAGCAATATTTGTGAGACTCTTCTTGATAATTATTATTGGAAATATTTCAGAACTCTATTAATAATTGAAACTAAATTTTAAATAAGGTTGTTCTTATCATCTGGTTATTAAAATCGCCAAACAAGAAACCATGAGCTCAACCCAGGGGCCTGTTCTTCATGTCATGAATGTGATGCTAAATGAAATATGTACTGAAAGGTCAAGTTTGCATATTTATAGCTGTCAACCCTTGCCATCTTTTATTTCATGTTTATTTGGAATAGGTAAATAGCTGAATAAATTGTCAGCTGCATTTAACACAAATATAAATGAGTAATATACATCAGCAATTAGTATGGCTAATTAGACTAAAGGGATTCAAAAGTTAATCACAGTAACAGTTGCAAAAACAAAATTATTTAATAGGTTCATGTTTACAGTGTTTTTTAAATGGGGTCACAAAATTTAAATATAAGAAAGTGAAAGGAGATGAACAATGCATTGTTGAAGGTTACACACTGGTAGAGGCTTACAGAATGTCATAATATACTCTTATGTGACATAGGGGTATGGCCAAACCAGTACCAAAATGGGTTCATTTCATTTCTTATAAAATTAATAGAGTTTAAAATTAAATTCTTCATCAGAGCCTGTTATACTCATTTCTTTCTGGGCATCTCTTAAAGTGGAACCAAGAAGACTGAGAAGCAACGTGTTTTAACTGCTTAAAACAAACAAAGGAATGTAAAACTTAATGAGATTTTAAATCAATGCTTATTGATTGCTAAGGTATTTATAGAAAACATTGGAGAAAGCAGCAATCAAAACAACACTGAGGCACACAAGCAAAGGCAAAGCTTAGCAATAAATGAGTCCGTTTTCCTTTCCCCAGTGAAGCTCTCAGCAACCTGGTACTCTCATTTGCATATATCTTCATGTTTGTCTTTCTCTGATGAAACACCATGGCAAAATGGTATAGCTTCCCATCACTCTTTAATTACTGCCCTCTTGTAGACAAAGTCATCCTAAAATATATCTTTCAGGTAGAGAAACTACAATCATCCAACCTGGAAAATCCCTATTTACTATCTTATACCTTATATATCTTATATCTTATCTTATATTTATATCTTATGTATGATTAAAAAAGTAAATGACTGAAATTAGATAACATCATGGAAAAAGACACATGTGGTAAACTAATTCTCATATAACCCACACCTAAAATGGAGAAACCACTTCTATCCTGCCTCTAGGAGTCAATTTCTCCTTCTCCTCCATTTTAGAACTACAAAAATAAGCCCCTGTTAAGAATAATCAGGGATTTTTGTGCTACACGACTATGCAAGGCCTTCGTCTGCTTTGCAGCATCTCTACTCTGTACTAAATAAGAGTGTTTTGTGCTTTGCTTTCTGTGTTGTTTTCTGCTGCTATTCTCTCTTATCTCTAGTTTCTTCTGTTTTCCTCCCAGGTCTATGTTTCTCCTACCCTCTCCCTCTCCCTCTGTGTGTCATCCCTCAAGATGTTCTAGATGGAAAAAACTGATAGAATTTGTATATATGGGGTTTTTAAAAATTATATTTGCTTATAGACTGTGTGGTTCTGTGAATCCTACAGTGGCTGTCTAGAAGTAGAAAGTCCAAGAATCCAGTAGTTGTTCATTCCACAAGGCGTGCTGTCTCAGTTGGTCTTCAGTATATGCTAGAATCCCTAAGAAGTATGCTATAATTCCAGTGAAGGACTTGCTAGAGAAAAAACAAACAAACAAACAGGCAAAGTGAGAATAAGCTTCTCCTTTTCATGCACATCATATAGGCTCCCAGTCGAATGTGTGGCTAATGTTAAAGGTAGATATTCTCACCTCAAAAGATCCATATTAAAGGTGGGTCTTCCCATTTTAAATGGTTTTATTAAGGTTTACAGAATTTAATAAATTTAATAAATCCCTTAGGTGTGCTCAGCCTCTTGGGTTTTAGTTAATTTCACATGTAGTGAGCTATTTACACTATAAATAGTTGTGACAGCTTTCCTTCCTTCCCTTTGCCCATCCATCACTCTTTCTTCTCTTTGTTTCTCAAAATAAATAGGTACTGGTTCTTGAATATAAAAATAAATAGTATCATTCATACTTTACCAACTCTCATTATGTTCAAAGGAGAATTTCAATACCAACATATATAAAGTTTTAATTATAAAACACAATTATATGGTAAGCACTTCTAAACTAATTTTAAATAAATAAGGAAGCATGCCAAAATTGTAAAATTTATATGAAAAAGATGAAAGCACATAACTTTGTCATATATATGATACATATATGTAAATATATATAAATATATTTCAAACATTGTTTTAGACATGGTAAAGGAATCAAATAAAAACTTGATGTTATCAACCAACCAGACCCCCCCGCAAGAGCTCCCAGGGAGTAAACCACCAACCAAAGAGTATACATGGAGGGACCTATGACTCCAGCTGCATATGCAGCAGAGGATGGCCTTGTCAGGCATCATTGGGAGGAGAGGCTCTTGGTCCTGTGAAGGCTAGATATCCCAGTGTAGGGCAATGCCAGGGCAGGGAAGTGAGAGTGGATGAGAAGGTGGGGAAACACCCTCATAGAAGCAGGGAGAAGAGGGATGAGATAGGGAGTCTCCAGGGGGGAAACCAGAAAAGCAGATAACATTTGAAATGTAAATTAAAAAATATCCAATAAAAAAGAAAACAAACAAACAAAAACTTGACATTAGCAGGTACTGCATGGCTTAGCTATCTACAGATATCAATTCCTGTGTTTAGATTTGATATTCGCCTACTTTTGAAAGAATGTAGGTGTGTTCTAACATATTCTGTGTGATCAATATCTCCAGGGATGTCTTTTCACATGGTAGAAATTTTACTTACAATTCCTCAAATATTAAATTTATTTTCAATGAAATTATTTTAAAGTTAAGTGTTTAAATTTACAAGCACTTAAGAAATATAAATTTGGGAAGTAGGCACCATGCTTGAGACTTCAAACCACAAGGCTATCTTATAACAGTGCACAGGATAAATGGAGCCTAAAGATAAACCATTAGAGAAATACAGCTATTAAAAGTAATACTAGTTTCATGGTTACATGTGTCTGGGACTTATCATAGCAATCCTTGAATTGCTTCTGTTCTTACTAATTTTTAATTTTTTTCAAAAAATTTAGTTGTAATTTACTGCCCTCCAGAAAGAAAGATATAGATAATAATTCATTATGTTCTAAGTGCCTGTTTGTGATGGATAATTACATTTACTCATTTATGCTTATTATAGGTGTTTACATTTAGTAACCAAATAAGATTTACCCATATTTCACCTACTGATCATATTCCATCAGTATATTTTAATTAACTCAGATTACAAGAGACTGGTCATACTACTTAGACAATTTTCTGCTAATCCTTTTCAATTCCACTCACAGTAAATATTATCTAGTCTTGTGTGCAATTCGTATTTTCACTTTGATTACAGGTTTGTTTGTTGAATAAAAAAATGTCCAGTTATTGCACTCTAATTTCTCATTTATTTCAAAAATATTTTGCCTGAGTGAATGTGCTATGTGTGTGTGTGTATATATGCATATACATATATGCATATATATTAACATCAAGCCACTTAAATATTATTTCAGATTTGCATTTAATATGATATAAAAAATTTAATTGTCACAGCTAAGGTTGATTATATGAAATGGTTTAGAATGATGAATGGGCAAAGATCTTGTTTTCCCTCCAGAACTGCCCCTTTATCTCTGTGCACTTTACTAAATATTTTATTTTTCCGCAGAGCCTTGTAATGGCCAATCCTTAGGATGTATGTTCCTAAGTCATTTACAGTCTCCAAAATTTTATCAATGATTTCTTAATTAAATTCACCAAATAATGCCAATCATCTTTGTCATTGTTGTTTTCAAATTAGGACTCATGGGCCTCACTCCGCATCTTTGCGTCTCCCTCCTTCTCTTTTCTGTCTCCTCTTGACCTTCCTCTTCCTCTTTCCACTGCTTTTCTTCCTGAACAAGAAGAGTGGAATTTTACATTGATTCTTCTTGAATCTTTAGATTTGGACTCTATTTGAATGATAAACTTTTATAACTATGATTTTGAGGCACACAAAATTGGATTTTTTTTTCTCTGTGTGGCTCCAATGACATTTCAATTTAATCATGCATGGATTTCTTCATTTCGACACAAATAATTACCTTTTCAAATATTTCACCTTTTAATTTCCTCTATTTTCTTACAGAACAATAGAATGCTGCCAAGACATCCTCCCTGTCTTGCTCCTGTCCCTACTTCAATCTGGACTTACTTTTCAGTTCATTGGCTTCAGCCTTAAAATGTACAATACTGACTATGTCTATCTTTTCTTACCATTACAGTATTTAAATAAAACATGCCTTTCATCTGGTTACTTTTGTATCTTTATGTTTATTTCAGTTCTTTTGTGATTTCTTATTGTATAATATTCAAACAACAAAAGCATCATTTTTCTGAAAATGTAGAATTTCATTAACTGGATAATGTATGCTGTATTAATTTCAATTTTGGACAAATTTGCTTTGCATCTTTATTTAATAGTTACAATTTTTCACTGTATAATTCTGTGGTGGAGAAATTTTTGCTGACTAAGAATACAGCATGCTCATATCTTTCTCCTAATCCCACATTCCTCCTTCTGCTTAAGTGCTTGTCACTTGATAATCTGTTGATTGACCAATGAATATGGCCCTTGGCTTCACAACTTAGAGTTATGGCACACTCAGCATGAACTCTGATGACATCACTCTCCCTCTCACTGCATGTCTCCTCTACATTGTGAGAGCATTTATTTTATGATAGTATCTTTCAATGTTTTTTTTAAAACTTATCTTGTATAGTTTATATATAGCCAATGGGTGTCATTAATTAAATATTAAATATTAATTAAATATTATATATTAATTAAAGTATAATATGGGATAGGAATTTAAACTCTGAATTTATGGTGCTTTTCTGAGTATAAATCTCTGATTTTTTTAGTTAACTTTGTAAATAATGCATCCTACTGTTCTAAAATTTAAGATTCATCCCACATTATAAGTAATAAATTTTTCTTTGCTATATGTCTTATTTCTCAATATCTTGATTTAAGTTTCAGAGGGCTTGTGTCTTCTTTTATAATTTTTCAGAACTTGAATATTATCAGAAAATTATTATTTCTTTTCCTTTGGTGGACACCAAGTTTTATTTTTTACAAAAGCAAATGTACCTGCAAAAGAAGATAAGAATCACACAATTTAAGATCAATATTATTTTATTTAAATATTTGTCACCTCTGAAATGTGTCTTAATGACTATAGTGACACTAGGATTCAGCCTTCCCATTAAAGTTTCTATAACCCAAAACCTACTTACTGAGTAATCTATACTTACTTTCTCATATAAATAACTACTTGTTATAAATAAATTTGCACATAAATTACATTTCTATATTTTCTTTTTATATTAAACCGTTTGTAATCATCTTAAAGTATTGCGTAATGTGCTGCAAAATGTTTTTTTCACTTTTGGACCCTGTTAAAATCTTAGCTTTTAGCTACCCATGGCCTTTGTTTTCAGTAAGTATATGTTCAATGAAGGAAATATTCTTAGAACTTGGTAATGACAGGTGAGAGATTGCTAAGACACTAACGTACTTCAAGAGTGACCTATGTTAACTTACTCCATGTCAACATAATGAATAAATATGTATTTCAATAATGAATTAAGGAAGTTAGAAGTACATAGAGGTTGTTCTGACCATCAATTAGCTCTGTTTTACAACTAAAGTAATAGTTAATTCCACAGCTAAGAAAAGAGATGGAAGCAAGTCAAGGGACAATTGTCAGATCTAAGGGTTTTAGACACTTGCCCTAAACCTACTCTATTGTGCTTGTGTTCTCATAATGTCATCTATCACTTCATCAAGCTACTTTAATTGTTTTCCAACCTCACTCCATCACTATGCCTAATGATACCCATTCTATTTCCAAAGTTATATTGGATGATTCTAAAAACTGTATTGAAACATACTAATGTAATAAATATATTATTAATGAATTGCAATAAAACTATTTAATGTGTTTCTCAGTAATTGATTAAGTACAGACTTGAAGGTGTCAAGGAACCCTCAAAAAGAAGGAAAGTAGTCACAGCAAGAGTTCTGTTGATCTAGGCAACCTTATTTTCTTAGTGTTAAGGATTCTTAAGAAACAGACATCACCACTAAATGGATTGGGTTATACAAATTCTCACAAAAAAATTGTCATGCTGCGTGTCCTTAGCCTTAGAGGAATAGCACCCTTCAGCATCCAAATGGGTTCACATTTAGTCATTTCTCTTCTTCAGACAGATGTTTTAGTGTTTCTCATGCACTAAATAATGTGTTCATAATCCTCATTTTCCTTCAAAGCGGTATTTTAACTGTTTTATTTCTTCTTCTACATTTATTGATGTCATGAAATTTTCAATCATTTCTATTTAAACAGTGTTGTCAACACAAAATTTTAGCCAGTTTCATCATAAATTCATACTAGGTATTTACATCTGAAGACCATTTCTCCCAAAAGATTACTTGACATTTTAGAAATAAATGATGAACGATTCATACTGAATGAGTATGGAAAATGTGTTTGATGATGGCAACGAGTCTCCCTGATACATGCTATTTGTACCTACCTGGGGTAGTAAATAGAACAATGGCAAAGTAGAAGATATATGATCATCTATTTGTGAGGCATAATTAGTTGCAATTACTCTAAGGAAAAGAATATTGTGTTATTCAAAAGCATATGTTCTAAGTGCAATGATTGATATTACTTTTTGAATTGAATTATATTGAAGAAATTTATGCATGTCTTCCTGTATACATCCCTTTATTTTTCAAAATTAGAGTGATGCCTTGTTGACCAATGGTACAATTTCATTGTACTAAAGCTTTATTTTTTCATATCTTCTTCTTTTATTTTTTTACCTTCTTAATTCTTTTTTAAATGTTTTTATTCAATCTTCTTTTTTACACCCCAGATTTTATCTCCCTACCAGTCAATCTTCTGACTGTTCCACATCTCATACCATCTTCTCCTGTCTCCACGAGGATGTTCTCACCCCACAACACACCAGACCTCTGCACTCCAGGGACTTGAACAAATGGTCATTCATTTGCTTCATAAACTAATACATAATGCCTAATAATGCTCTTCTTTCTTCTGTTTTGTCTTTTTAGTTTAACAAAAGTTTTTGACATTTAGCAATCAGTTCTCATTCACAATGACAGGTGTTTCTTTCTGTTTGTTTTTTGTTTGTTGTTTGTTTTTGTGTTTTTGTTTTATTTAACAGTAGCAAGGATATCCATTACAAAGTATAGAGACTTGTAATCTTGTATACTTGTATACATGTTGTAAATCATTGTATTTTGTGGAAAACCTGGACAGATACAGAAAAATCTGCGCTACTTTGACCCACACAGCTTTGTTTTTCTTGGTACTATGCACACATCTGAATTCCTTGACTCCTTCGTGACAATCCAGATTTTTTTGAGTGTCAAAGAACATGCTTCTTGAAAACCTCTTGAAATGCACTCTTGTGAATGTTAATGTTGTATTCTCAGGTCACAGTCACATTGATGGAGGAATGTCCCTATTTCTTTTCAGCACTTTTCTTTGCTGAAACCATTTTGCTCAGTCTAAATGGGAAAGCCATAACGTATTATTATGTGTGAGAAATTTAATAAACAGAATTACAACCTGGTCATTATTGAGTCTTCCGTGGTACATGCCTCACAGTTTAGTTTGGCTTTATTGTCCTGTGTTTTACGCAGTATTTTAGAGAAAGTATGAAAACACAGAGTATTTACATTTTATTTATTAGTTTATTTGCTTTACATGGAAATAAAATTGCTTTTATCCAACCAAATTCAAAGATGAAAGTATGGTATCAGTCATTTCATCCTTGCAAAGCAGAGTGATTCTAATATGCTGGTTATTTCCCTCAACCTGCATATAAGATTGTGTGATATTGTAAACGTTTTTTTCCTAGTAGAATCCGCAACCCAAAAAAAGGTCTCTGTAAGCAATCTTCAAGAAAGTTAAAATATTTCTCTTCATTGGCTGGCATGTTCTGCTGTAGGCTGAGTCTTATATGCTTCTCCTGTAATGTCTGCCTATAGCAAGCCTGGTCCCCAGTACATGATACACTTAGGAAATAGAAGCTTTTAGAAGTCGGTGGTAGTGGTAGGAGCTTAGGGACTGACTCCAGTCTCTTTTTCTCAATTACCCTCAGACCAAGAAATGAGCAGACTTTTTTTTTTTTATCATCCCAGGACACCACAGGTACAAAATCACAGGAACAACATCCTTTAGGATGAAACAGAGAAAATCGTCAGTGGGACAAAACTCTCTGCTCTTTATAGGCTGATTCTATCAAGCATTAATTATAGCAATGGAAAGAGATGACATGCTCTCCCAGAAAGTAACTTAATTTAAAAGACCAAACATGAAAATGTGGGTCTCAAGTGTAAATTGGGATTAACAAAAGGTGTGAAGCATTATAATATTCTTTCATACTCACAAAAGAAAATTTAGAAAATGGAAAGTTCAGTTCTAAGTATTAACAAACATGCAACAATTCAGATCAAATTCAATATGAGGCTAATTGCATTTTTGAAGGCATGTCTGATTATAAGAGATGCAAATTAGACATTTGTATTTTTCTGACTCTTGTACCTGGGGAGTGTTCTGTTTGGATGAAAGAAGCTTCTGTTTGATATTAAAAAAAAAAAAATTGGAACTGTTCCTAAGCATCAAGATATTTAGGTTTATCTGCACACTACTCAAAATGCAGGCAAGTAACAGCAAAAATGATTACTTAATACTGGAACATCCTTAAATTACAAAGCTGCTTCACTGAACTGGTAGATTTGTTCATCATTTTATTAGACAAATTGGCATACATAGAAAATGTACAGTATATTAAGCCCAGAGAGTTAAAATATTCAACTTGAGTTTGTACAATGATTATGAATATCCCAGCATCTAATTTAAACTGTTATTGTTATAAATAAATCATTGGAATGCCAAAACAACTCTTGTTTGTTATTCGCATTGTTATTTTTCTCTGTGTTGGCTACATTATTTATTCATTTAATAACCAGAACTACTAAGCCCATACATGCTTTTATGAACAATCATAAAATCTTGTTTTGTTATACACTGAGCCAAAAGTGTATTTCAAGGTTACTGCTTCCCAACAGCTTGTATATCTTAATTACTAGTTGTGTGAAACAATATCTTAGATATGCAAGGGGGTGTTTGGTCACAATTACCCCACACGTATTCAGTCATTCAGATTTCTAGCCAATGGTTCTTATAGGAAGATGTAAATTAGGCTTTATGAGCCTCACAGGAGAATGAATTGATCTATCTTTGCAGAAGGTCTCTCAGCTAAACGAAGCCATGTTTGAAGATGTGTATGCTATGACAACTCACATTTATTACACACAAGGAATCCTATTAAATTCTATTGAATATGCATTTATTTTCATCTACTGAACATGAAGTGATCATCTGTTAATAATGAAGCAGTGTGAGCTGTGGTCACAGTTCATTCATGTTTAAAACTTAAATTAACTCAGGAAAAAAATGATTATTTCTGAATAAACACACAACAGTACACATTGAAAAAGAGTGACTGTTTTGAGCTCAAATGACCACAATGTTAAAGGTATGTTATCACTTAAATCTATTCAGTTCTGAAAAACATACACTCCATCCAGATTCAAGATTTCGTTACTAGATTCATCTGCTTTCCTAATATGTTATCAGGAGATGACTCTATTTTTCCATATGTCAACACTTTCTATATGAATACGCTATATCCCAGCTCAAATTTATTATACCATGACAATGACAAAGATTTAGTAACAGTCAATATAAATTTACTTAGTAAGAAACAAAGGGAGTTGTTTCTACATAAATACCACTTATAGTAAATATTAAGTTTTAAATAGGCCATAAGACATGCAGATATCTAGCTATACATTTTTCTGCATGTGATTGTCAGTGAATTTTTGGAATAAGATTACCTTTGGAATGTATGGACTGAGTCAAAAGAAATGGTTATCCTTATTTGAAGTAGATACACTCCAATCTGTTGGAGGCTTAAGCAAAAATGTGAACTAAGGTGAAATTTATTCCTGATACCCAGTTCTTTTCTTAGCTGAGACATTGGTATTCATTCAAGCTGAATATAGCACTATTGGCTCAGTAAGTCTCAGGTTTTCATATTCAGAATAGAAATGTATAGCCCACTATATAGTCATAGGCTTTTATACTTACAGAAGCCAATTATTTGAAATAAATATCTACATACACACACACACACACACACACACACACACA
This sequence comes from Grammomys surdaster, assembly GCF_004785775.1. NCBI lineage: Eukaryota > Metazoa > Chordata > Mammalia > Rodentia > Muridae > Grammomys > Grammomys surdaster. Next base: position 1,919,861 of record NW_021604646.1, on the reverse strand, counting down.
TATATATATATATATATATATATATATATATATATATTCCTATTATTTGTGTTTATATAGGGACTGATGAGTAAGTTATCTATTGACAATGAATGATGAGATATCTACATAGGATCTACACATTTACGCCTCCTTGATTTTCTTAAATCACTAAGAAATGATATTAACATGAAATAGTCTCACATAGTTCCTTATAAGTATTAGGGGTATGCTATTTATTAGTCATGGCTATGCATAAAAACCATATTCTTTACTACCTTTCTTAATGTCTTAAAATCAATATATTTCCTAATACCTTGCTTTCTCACCATGAAGATGCTTTGTAATCATAGTAATATGCCTAAAAATAATACTGAAGACATTTGGTTATTCAGTTCCTCAAATAGTCATGTAAATATCTAGAACTATGAGGGTCTTGGAGTTCTTATGTTTTGGAGTAGAGGAATACATTTTTGCAATACACTTTTAAAGTACTTTCTGTGAGATAAGTAAGAACTCAATATAAAATTGTGACAGTGTTGGGAGAGAAATCTGATGCAGACCTTAAGCAGGTATGGAGTTCTGTAGGCACTGAGAGTGCAGGATTCAGGATAAATAAAAGTGAGAGTTGAAGGAAGATTCACAGGATGAAATTCAAAAGAGCAAAGGGGAATGGATATATGATGATTCTAGAGAGATAAGGACATAACATTTTATAGGGCGAAAAGAGCTCAGATGGGAAATCCAGCCTGATTTAAAACACTTAGGCAGATAATAAATCCTTTTAAATAAGAAATTATTCAAATATATACTGATTTTCTCTTATTAGCTCATATTTTTTTCTAATGCCTTATTTTCTTTATTTCATACAATAATTAAAATAGATGGGTTGTCTATTCTTACGTATATCTTTTACTGTTGTATCTTGTCTGACTTTTTAAATTAATTTATTATTCTCCCACATATTACTTCCTACCACAGTTTCCAAACTGAATCCCCTCCCTGCAATCCACTCCTCCTTTCTTATTTCACTTCAGAAAAGGGCGGGCCTCCCTTTTCTGAGAATCAATCAAACATGACTTATCAAGTTGTAATAAGACTGGGATTAAGCACCTACCCTTATATTAAGTCTGGGTGAGGCCAGTTTGAGAACAAGGTTCCCATAGAAGACAAAAGTGTCAGAACCTGTCCCACTCCCAATGTTAGGAGTACCACAAGAAGACTAAGCTACACCATCGTAACATATAGCCATAGTGCCTAGGTCAGATTCATGCAGGCTGCCTGATTTTTCAGTCTATGTGAGCCTGTTTCAGCCTGCCCAGGTTAGTGGGTTCTGTGGGTTTTCTTGTGATGTCCTTGGCACCTCTGGTTTCTTCCTCCCTCTCTTCCACAGAATTCCCCAACTCTGCTTAATATCTGGCTGTGGGTCTCTGCATGCCTTGCCATTAGTTGCTGGATGAACCCTCTTTGATGACTCTTATTCTAGGCTCTGGTCTACATTTTTGCCAGTCGTGTTAGGTCTTTGGGCTATCCAGCCTCCATTTCCTATCTTTCTAGGCAGTGTCAGGAGTGCCTTCCTACATTGGTTGGCTACTCCTACAATATCTCTCCTATTCCCATTCACATGCCACTGTCTTTCAGAGATATATATTCTATGTCCCCTTCCTAGGAAGATCCATGTATCTCCCTTAGAGCCCTCCTTGTTACTTAGCCTCTCTGGGTTTGTGGGTCCATTATTATTATTATTATTATTATTATTATTATTTACTAAAATATAATTACATTACTTCTTACCATCTTCATCCTACCTCTAACCCCTTTTGTTCCCCCTTCCTACAACCTCCATATATTGCCCTACCCCAAGTAGATAGATAGTGTGTTTGGAACTGTAATTATAATACATGAATAAATATATAAATACAACTTGCTAATACCATTTGATATGTCTTATGTTTTTATGATTTAAAGGCTGATGATTTTGTATTGGACAATCAATTAGTGGAGTTATCCCTAGGAAAGAAAAAAATCTCCTATTTGGTAATTATTAATTGTCTCCAGGATTTTTTTTTTTTATGATTGAGAACCCAGGAGATTTATTCCTTATTCATTACCAAGTCAATATATTTTGTCATTGTTCACACATTGTTTAGTCAGCTATATTGTTGAATGGTCATGAGTTTCACACCCATGTTGTTTCTAGGAGACACCATCTCACAGCAGACTCCCTTGTCCTCTGGCTCTTATAAGCTTGCTGACCTCTTCTGAAATAAAAGACTTAAGTGCAGGAGTGGGGATGTAGATGTATCAATTACTGCTGCACTCTACAGGAACCACTGTTACCTGAATTAAGACCTGCTATGATTTTCTGTAATGATTTTCCTAGAGATTCCTCTTTGTAGAAGGACGAGAAGTACTGTTGTCTCTGGGTATAAAAAATTGGTTTTATAATGCAATTAGGAATTACACTGGTCTAGTAAAGTGTTGGTAGTAATTTCTCTTCTATATATCCATAAACTTACTAACTCTTACTATTTCACAAGGTTTCTAGTACAAAACATGACTTCTTTCCTATTGAGTATGTCTTAAGTTTGATTAGACAGCTGTTGGTTATTGTCAAGATAGGAACACCATTACTGTGTTTATAGTGATATCTTGATCTACTGTTAATTGGTATAGTTTATTGTCCTCAACGTTGGACAGGACTATTGACTGTTTCCCTTCATAGAAACCTTACAGAGTCTTTTTGGTACTTGGTAAACTAGACCATAGGACAGAGAGTATGAGGAGAGATTCGGCTTAAATCTTCTGAGTCCTGTGTCTAAAGCATGGAGTGTTTTTAGCAAAAGGCGCTTAATTCTAACAGTGACTTGTTAGGGATAGTTAGAAATAAATATCGTTTGAATTTTAATTTTCCTCGTTTATTATTTTGTGCATTTTAGAAATGCAGAATTCATTACTTTTTTTAAAAAAATGAGTAAACACAATTACTTTAATTCCAGGTATTACAAACTGCACCTACTAACAGGCTATGAGTTAAAATTTAGACATGATTTCTTTGTATAAACAGCCTCTGAGGCATTGCTCATTGCACAAGGCTTGCACCTTTTGCCACACTCATTGCACAAAGCTTATTCTAAAGGTTTATGGGAGTCCTCAACAGACTTGATGACATTTGAGTGAGAGTTAAAGAATGTGTTGCAGAAATCAGGTAAGGGGTGGTGAAAATGTCCTGTAGAGTGAATGGTGAATCTGTCAGACCATATTCATACATCCAGCCTTGTTGTAATGACTATATATAATGTGCCAAAAATCCTTCCAGACATCGGAATGTATAAGTGAAATATGTAGATGTGTGAAATATTCACAGAGTCTCTAAATGTTTTAGCTCAGATAATATAGCTGAAGAGTCAAACTGAAATCAACACTCAAAGAATATTTAAGCTATATTGAATAAAGAGTCCCACTACAGGGACACATGTCTATCTAAAACGCATCATTCCACAAAATGCTGCAAACTGGAAATAAGCATTTGATAAGGATATCAATTGTTTATTTGAAAGTGCTCATGATCAATTTTTTTCATATTGTCCCAAGAAACAGACCTAAAATTAGACAAATTAGACAAGAACATCTATTTTATCTCTACAATCAATTACTGATAGCATACAAGGTGGTCCTGATGCTTTCAGTTCATTTGTGAACTGTTAAAAACATTTCTTAAAACAATAAATATACAAAGGCTTTTTGTTTACTATTTAACTTGTAGTTATTGAATAATTCCCCAGATGCATTAACCTCAATTTTCTTGGTTAAAAATACAATTCCATCAATGCCTAGTGCAGGAGAGTACAGCATAGGAAATAGAAAATGAAGTCCACATCAGGATTGGCATCCAAAAATATATTAGAAAAACTTCCAATGTCATAAAGACCTGATTCTTGACTTAAATCTTTGAATAAATACTAAGTTTGATACAATCATTGAAATTGATAGAAAAGCCCTTCTGTGTCAAATGCAGCCATTGTCACACAAACAATAGTGTCCTGGGTACTGGAGAACACATTAGTTGAATAGAGGTAATTAAAGTTATTAAGCATTTGCTGTTTCAAAACCCTTATCTAATATTTTACATGATCTTATCACTGAATCATAAGAGATTTCTTACTAGGCATATGGGGAAACTAACACTGCACAGTTTTAAAATAGCAGTTTAAGAATGGGAAGGAATGTTCAGCTTTCCTTTTAAAACGTGGCATGGGTTTGTTTCCAGGTGAAAACACTGATGTCAAATCAGTTTGACAATATGAGAAACTACAGAGAAATTATGCTTGACTAATTAAATCCTTTAATCACTCTGCAGAATAGAACTGAAAAAAGTCAACTTCAAAAGGAGCATTACAGCATTTATAATTTATACGAGTGCCCGACAATAGACCAAAAATTGGGTACTTATTTCCGGAAAGTGTTATTCTGCAACAAATTCTTTTCTGAACAACATTCACCTTTTTTCTTGGTTTTAAACAACCAAAATTACACTAGAAATTAGATTTTATAAAAGCACCCGTATTTCTCCAACAAATTGATACTTGAAAATACCTCACAATTATCCACACATATTAAAACTTGAGCTGATAAAACATCATTTCCTTATTTCTTTTTTCCCTCTTTATATATATTTTATTTTGTGGATTACAATAAAATTACATTTCTTTCCTTCATGCCAAATCTTCCATATAGCCACATACCCTCTGCCCCCTTCCACTCCCTTTCATCCAGTCCATCTCCCTTCTCCTCTGAGAGGGTAGATGTTCCCCAGGGGCTTCCCCCAACCCTGGCACAAGTCTCTGCAAGTCTAGGTATATCCTCTTCCTTTGAGGCTAGACTAGGCAGCACAGTTAAGGTGATGGAGTCCATAGACACGCAATACCTTTAGGGCTAGACAGCCCCAGCTACAGTTTTGGGGGAACTCACATGAAGACCAATTTTCATATCTGCTACATATGTGTGTGGTGCCTGGGTCCAGACTGTATATGTTTTTTGGTTGGTGTTTCAGTGTCTGAGAGCTCCCAAGGGTTCAGGTTATTTGACTCTGTTGGTCCTTCTGAACACTTCCTGTAGTGTTCATTCCCTCAACTCTTCCATAATGATTCCCAAACTCCTACCCATTTTTGGCTGTGGATTTCAGCATCTGTGTCAGTCAGCTGCTGAGTGGAGCCTCTCAGAGAACAGTTATGCTAGGCTCCAGTCTCCAAACATAACAGAGTATCATTATCTTTTAATAAGCTAGAAAATTATTATATAATGGTAATGTCTCTTATTTCAGTGACAATATATACTATACATAATTCTAGAATAAGTCTCAGCTAAGATATATTAAATTTTATATGCATCAATGTAGATATATCTCATAAAATGCATGAAGCTATAGTATACATATTAATATAAATAACTGGTATGTATAATCAATTAAGTATGATAATATAGAAGTAGATATGCAGCTATCCATGTGATATCGATTATACGCATTACTACATAAATAAATATAAGCAATACAATATGACTAGAAATTAATTTTATTGTTCAAAATGATAATCTAAGGTTTTAAGAGTTTAAATGATTTTCTGTAATCCCAACATTAGAACATAAGACATAGCCAGATAACAAACACAGACTTCTGCCTCCTAAGCTTCAGAACAGTTTCAGGATTTTCTCGAATGCTGTGCTCTACTTAACATTAGTGCCACTTAGATTAAGATACACCTTTCTTTAATTTCATGTAACTTGTCAGGATGTACACAAGGAGCACTGTGTGTCTACCTGGATTAACATTTACTATCTTCAGTATTCATAAACCACAAAGTGCTAATCTACTCATGTCTCCCATAATCCCTGATCCAAACTTGTCTCATTCTTTGTTTTGTTTTGTTTTTTCGAGACAGGGTTTCTCTGTGTAGCCCTGGCTGTCCTGGAACTCAGTCTGTAGCCCAGGCTGGCCTCGAAATCAGAAATCCACCTGCCTCTGCCTCCCAAGTGCTGGGATTAAAGGCGTGTGCCACCACTGCCCAGCAGCTTGTCTCATTCTTATATTCACATATCACAAAATAAAAAAAAAATAGAGAAAAGGGCCTTGGGTATCCTGGAAATAAAATTCTGGCTTATACTTTCAAATTGTAACCTGAATAAGAATTACAGGTGCTAATATTCCTACCTCCAAAAAGTAATACAGCTGTGCATTTAGATTTTCTGTTTCCCAAACATTAAAAAAATAAGTAGTGCCTCAAACAGCCTTAAATTTATTTATCTAAATTCTAGAATATAAAATACATATATACATATACATACATGTTGTTTTGCACCCACCAGAATTTATAAGTACTGGAATGAAGATTTCTAATATAGTTTAAAGTTTAGATCTTTCACATGGGCATTGTCCTAGTTAGCTCATCTAACTTTACACAATTATTCTGTGCTACAACCCAACAAATGGCTAGCTTCTTACCTCTCTGCTCTTCTGTGGTCCATCTTTACCCTTCCATGTCTGTCTTGGAATCTTTTTCTTCTGTGTTCATCTCTCTGTTTCACTCTCTGCTTGAAAGTTCTACCGCCTACGTCCTGCCTAGCTAATGGCCTTCTTATCTTTATTATAACCAATCAGCTGTGAAACAACCTCTAATAGAATTCTAAATTGCCTTTAGGCAAGTGAGGAAGGGTAAATATTTACAAAATAGAAAAACCAGTCATGGGCCATAGAAATGACAATGCAAAATCCTGCCAGCATTTAGTTCTCTGCAGGTACATAATTTACAACTGAAAATACAGAGACACAATTTTACTCAAAAAAGTCACCCTAGCATACACATGCATATTTGGTATATATATATATATAATATATATTGATACATATTTTAATTACATATATTAATATATCATATAATGTATAATTTATATTATGTATAATATGTGTATATACTTTATATAATATAATACATTTTTTATTTGAAAATTTCACTTCTAAATATCATATTCTTCCTTTTCTTTAATTTATGCTTTGTGGTATTTGGGAGATGGCAATGAAAGTATTTGCCCTATTGTTTACCCAAACTGAATAAGAGAAGGAATGCCTATGATACTCTTTGCTTCTGATTAGACACAGAGTATGCGGATTCACTTTTCCTGCTTTCATTCATGATTTGGGAAAAATTTGCATTTCATATTTTTAATATGGCCTCAGAGTTTGAGTTGTGGTATACAAATTGCTAGCACCATTAGGGTCTTGGTCCTGTCAAGCCTCAATGCACCAGTAGGGGAATGCAAGGGCAGGGAGGCGGGAGTGGGTGGGTTGTGGGGGGAACACCCTCATAGAAGCAGGGAGAGGGAGGATGAGGTAGGAGGTTTCTGGGAGAGGAACCCAGGAAAGGGGATAACATTTGAAATGAAAATAAAGAAAATATCCAATTAAAAACCAAAAGAAAATATACAATATATGTGATGTATCTATAACCCCACACATATATGTAACAGAGGTGCAGATTCATCTTCATGTGTGTCCAGAACAACTGGAAGAGAGGATATCCCAAAAGCATTTGCCTGTCTGTGGGATATTTCTTCTACCCGGGCCGCCTTGTCTGGCCTCAATGGGAGAGGATGCATCCAGCCTAGCCTCCAGGAGACTGGATGTGCCAGGGTGGGTGGATATGCAGAGAATGCCTCCCACTCTCAGAAGAGTACAGGAGGAAGAGATGCGGAGGAAGGATTGTGGGAGTGGATGACAGGTAGAAGTGTAGAAGAGTTAGTGAGCAGGATGTAAAGTGAATAAATATAATTTATATAAATAAAGAAAGCTTCCCCTTGAGATGGATCCGAAGTTGGGCCAGTCACTTGGCCACTTTTCCCTCAGTCTCTTCTCCATTTTTGTCCCTGCAGTTCTTTTAGACAGGAAGAATTCTGGGTCAGAAGTTTTGACTGAGGTATGGCAACTCCATCCCTCCATTTGATGCTCCATTTTTCTACTAGAGGTAGACTCTGTGAGTTCCAGCTCTACTGTTGGACATTTCATCTAATATCCCTCCCTTTGAGTCCTGTGTGTCTTTCACCTCCTAGGTCTCTAGTACTTTCTAGATGCCCCTCCTCCACCCCTTACCCCCTGAGGTTGCATAGTTCCATTCATTCTGCTGGCCCTCAGGGCTTCTCTTCTCCCCCACCCCCACCAAATCCCCTGAAAATACCCTGATCATGTCTCCCTTTACCCCTCCCCTCCCCTACCCCAATCCTTCTGTCCCTCTGCCTACCTTGTGGGCTCATCCTCCTTTGAGCCGTTTTGTATCATATGCCTATTGTCATGGCTGTTCTCTGGAAGGCCCAACAAGCAGCTGACTGAGACAGACATAAATACTTATACACAACCATTGAGCTAAAGTCAGGAACTCCTGTGGTTGAATTAAGGAAAGCCTAAAATAAGCTGAGAAGGAGGGTGACCCCATAGGAAGACTAGCAATCTCAACTAATACAGACCCCTGGGATCTCTCAGACACTTAGCCACCAACTAGGCAGCAGGCCCTGACACATATACAGCAGAGGACTTCCTGCTCTAGCCTCAGTGGGACAAGCAGTGCCTAACTCTAGAAGGAATTGAGGTCCCAGGGAGTGGGGAATCTGGTAGGGGGTGTCTCGACATCCTCTTGAAGACAGGTAGGAGGAAGAATGAAATAAGGAACTGTGGAAAGTCAGACAGTGAGGGGGGGCAATGACTAGACTGTTAAAAAATAAAAGTTATTTTTAAAGAAGGGAAGGAAGGAAGCAAGGAAGGAAGGAAGGAAGGAAGGAAGGAAGATAGAAGGAGGGAGGAGGGAGGGAAGGAGAGAGGGAAGGAGGGAAAGAAGGAAGGAAGGAAGGAAGGAAGGAAGGAAGGAAGGAAGGAAGGAAGGAAGGAAAGAAGGAAGGAAAGAAGAAAGGAAAATTCTAAATCCAAGGGAGAGAGAGTTAGAAATTTTAGAGTTAGAAGTAGGTCTGTTGGATAGTTGAATTTTTAAATTGGTAACTGTTACAAAGGATTTCCAGTAATGTACTACCTGGAGAAAACACAATGAGTGTGCCACTATTTTCTTTGAATAATCTAATATATTGATAATAAAATTCAGAAGAAATTTGCGTCTTCATTGTCTTTGTTCTAAAATATATTCCTTGCCCACTTAATGACCTAACCTAGAATGATGATAAAAGAAAAGAAATTAAAATGATATCAAATTATTCTTGTATGACTGAAAGGGATCATATCATAAAGCGGGCATCTCCCATGCAATTAATTAGATTGCTGATCTTGAAATTAGAAGATTGAGTGTATTAATTTAGACATAATAATAGGTCTTTGCAAATTCTAAACACTCACAAATCTTGTTAGTACTTGCTCTTATTTTAGTAAAACACATCTAGAGAGTATGAATCTACTATAATTACAAAGTAGTAAACTGGTTATAGTCTGCAGTTATGGAAACTAAGATGTAAAATATAGTTCTTGGAATTCTATTCACCAACTGAAAAATAACAGATGAACTAACACAGAGACATGAAGAACAGCTTGTTTCTAATAGATACTGTAAAATACCCTTATGTACCTTTTAACAAATTTTGTTTGTTGGAAAAAACAACTCACTGTGTAGAAAATATTTGACTTAAACTCAGGATATTCGTGCCTCAGACCCAGAAGTTCTAGGATTCTAAGTATTTGACACCAAATCCTTCCTACTTTAAAAATATCTAAAATATGGGTTTTTTTTCAGGCAAAACTTAGAAGAACAGGAGTTATATTTTATCTACCTGATATAGAAAAACTGAGATAATGTAAAATCTTTACACTTCTGTGAGAACATTGGCATGCAAAAGAGGAAATAAGGCATTGGAATAAAGCTCAAGAGACTATGTTCGTCTGAGGCATGAGTGAGATGGAATTTTCCACACATGAGAAAGAACACTTACCCTTCATTAAGAAGGAGAAATATATATTGCTATATATGTATAAAATTATCCATAATATATCTAGCTGACCAACTCATCTATTATACAGAATTATTGGTAAGACTTGAACAAGACATAAGCCAAATTTTCAATTCCATTTGCCAGTATACATTTGAAAATTCTGGGAAAAGTTATCAATTATTTCACAGCACAAATCTCCACTAAGTTTAGCATAGACTTTTAAAGGGATATATAACCATCTACAGTGACAAATTAGATTTGGCTCAATGGTCCTTTATGCCTATGAATATTCTTAGAAAACAAGCAAGCCTAAGGGTTACCTTAACAGAAAAGATTTAAAATGAACATCGTGGAGTAAAAAATAGAACTATCTATGGTCCCTTAGAAATAATTTAGTAGTGAACCCACGGGAAGTATATATATATATATATATACAATTTATAAACATGCATTTAGAGGAAGTGCAAGCCAGATTGAAATTATGGAAATGAAAGAACAAAATACCAGTTTCCAGAGGACAATAAGCAAGACAAATTGCGAAGAGAAAATATGAATAACTATGTCAGGCAGAAACTGGGAGAAAGGCAGGCATTCCTAGTTAATAATTACTTTGGATAAAATATTCCCAGATGATCATTTCTTCCATGAACAATGTCAGAGCTGCATTTAATGGTTATCATTTGTATCTGGCTGTCCACAAAATTAAGTGGTTCATTCTGCAGTACAAAATTTCAAGAGCTTTGGAATTTCCAGCTTTTAAATGAATTGTTCTCTTATTTGTGGCAATGCATGCTTTGGTTCACCACACTTATCATGAATTAAAGTCTCATTAAAACTTATTACGAGTGGCCATGCTAAATAAGATAAAAAACAATTTTTCCTTCAATGTCTCTGAACGTTCACTAATTTGTCACTGCATATGAGTTCATTTATATTTTCAACTTGAGGCACTTTACCTTCTACAGAAATTAAATCTTAAGACTGATATTCAAAAATACCTGAAGCTATACTCATTGGAAATATAGTTCATATTTCAGCATCCCTTAAATTAGCTATAGTGTAACTGTTATCTATGTTTCCTTCAATATTATATCATGGTTTTCCTAAACCAAACGTGAACTTTTCCTGTTTCCTCAGGTAAAAGTTGTCTCTACCCGTTCTGGTTGGAGTATGATTTTAGTCCTTAAAACCTTGAGGTAAAATTTGAGACCAGTATAGCAGCATTGACTGGTAACAGATTTTTATACCAAGTCTGAGTAACTTACAAAGGTTAGTAAAGTTCTTAAGAGACTGGATTAGTTATAAGACCAAGTTGTTATTGATTGAGGTTGTCCGCTTTTAGTTTGTCTGTTCTATATGGATCTACATGTATATATTCAAGTCTTATAAGGCAAATGGAGGGCCATTTGACATTTTACCTGATCTTAGATTACCCAGCACCAGAAAATATGAGTTAAACTTTATAATCTTATTTTAAAATTCCTTGGGCTGTCCACTTGGGAAAATCAATAAGGATGCTAAACTCTATTTTGGCTTAGATATAAGCTAAGAAAGTTTTATGGTTTGGATATGAATAGGTTCACTTAACAGGATCATTTGCTAAAGGCTTCCTTCATGGCTGATAGCACTATTGAGAGGTGATTGGAGTATGGGGGTACTAATATCATCATCAGGTGAATGTATTCATGGCTTCAAAGATGGATGTGTGTCTTAGAAACAGAATTTCATTGGAAGAAATGAGGAACTTTAAAAGTTTGCTGTGATGACATCCCTTGTTTTGCATTTCTCCTTGCTTTTCAGTAGTTTCCCTTCTGTCTGTCATGAGTTGAACCATCCTTGATCCCACATAGGCTTAGAAGAAATGGAATAAGCTGACAATAGAGAAAATTCTCTGAAACTATTAACATATATATATATATGTGTGTGTGTGTGTTTGTATGTATAATATCTATATATACATATATATGTATACATATTATACATATATACATATATGTATATGTGTATATATACATACATATATATATATAATTGAAACTTTCTCTCAGGTGTTTTGTCACAATAAAAGAAAGCTAAAAGAAAGCTTGTGTTTCTTCTGGTATCTAAGCAGCTCACTTGGTCCATCTCTATGCTCTGTGGTGGGTTGAAGAAAAATGGCTCCAATAGGTTCATAAGCCAGCACTATTTAGAGGTGTGATCTTATAGAAGTAGGTGCAACATTAAGCAAGTGTGTCACTGGTGTGGACATTGAGGTTTTAGAAGCTCAAGCCAAGCTCAGTGTCATTCTCTCATCCTGCTCTCTTCTGATCCCCTTGTAGAAGATCAGCTACTTCTACAGCATCATGTTTGCCTGCATGCCACCATGCTTTTCACCATGATGCCAATGAACTGAACTTTTGAACCTGTAACCCAGCTCCAATTAAATGTTTTCTTTTATAAGAGTTGATCTGGTTGTGATGTCTCTTCTCAGCAATAAAAACTCTAGCTAAGACAACTTCTCTTCCATTGTGAAGTAGAAACATAAAGGTTCTTTGCAAACTCAGCTGTGTTTGGTGGTGTTTTGCAGGAGCAAACATGTGAAAGAGTATGTTTCTGAAGCAGACATGGGTGAAAGGCTAAGGAAGACTCATGAAGAAACATTTCACCAAAGCAGAAACAGAAGAAATGAAGTTTTGCTAAAGCAAGCACATGAAGGGACACATGATGAAGGATTCTTCACTAATGATCATGTATTGGTCTGCCTTACGTTGTGTACTTGCGCTCTTTTGTCTGGATTCCATAAGGGGAAACCCACCAAAAACCTGCTGATAGTCTGCTGCAGTTTCTTGATGCTTCCACAGACTTGAGTTGTTTGGCAGAGTTATGTCATCTGAGACAGACTTACATGATGAAGCAAGACACATGCTGAGGCAAACCCCATGGAGAACAAATGATTGATGGAGTATAAATAGGATCTGATGAACAGTGATGGAAGCTGAGCTTGGGTTGCTTACAGAGCTAGCTGTGCAACACTTGCTGATCTTCTATCTTTGCTGATCTTCACTTTGCTGAGAGGGAAGGGCTGAGAATTTTTCCTGACATTCTTGTTGGTCCTGGTCCCTCCTGATGATTTGTGCCAAGGCTGAAGCCTGGCTGTTCCTGGTAAGTCATGTTAACACTGCTGCTAACCTAACTCTACCAAACTGGACTACTGGCATATCCGTAAAGTGTTTGCAAATGGATCGAGCAACTGCTGCTGTCTACTGTCAGCTGAACTGCTGATTTCTTGACAATGCAGACAGGATTTGATCCAAAGAACCCTTTCTAAACACTTTGCCTGTATCCTTTCTTTTCCACTACCTCTCTTTGGTAGTGGGCTAAAGGGAGGCTAAAACATTTGAGAACCATCAAAGGTTTGAAAAAATTAAGGTTACCCCATTGTATATTGAATTGTTTAGTTTTCCTATTTTTGACATGTGAACCAAAAATGGTAATTCAGCATATATTGTCTCTCAGTATTTGTTGGTCATATATAATATCTACATGGGGCTTTGTGTTTAAACACATAAAGTGGAGCTTGCTCTGCACTCCACATTGTGTGACTCTTAATTCTGAGAGTATCAGCTATGTAAGCTCTAATGGAGTCTATGTTTTCTGCCCCCCACACTCTTGGCTTACCCAGAGTATGTTCCTTTCTGGATCTCTATCAAAGTGGATGGCTTTCAGTGTCCTCCAGAATATATGTCAGAAGATTAGAAGCAAAACAGTGTTTGTTTTTCTTTTTGTTATTGGTTGTTTTATTTATATTTCAAATATTATCCCCTTTACGGGTTTCTCCTCCACAAACTCCCTATTCCATCCCCCCTCCCCCTGCCTCCATAAAGGTTCTTCCCTACTCAATCACTCTTGACTCAACACCCTAGCATCCCCCTACGCTGGGGCATTGAGCTTCTTCTTTTCCATAGATTATAAAAAATATATAGCAGTTTGGATTTTACAATCAAATGAAGAGCTCAGAGGGCATCACATATTAATATCAAAGGCTATCAATTAATAAAGAACAATATCACACATTAGATACTAGTATCTGTCTTGAATCCTCTTTAGTACAGCTTTAAAACTTCTGCTAATCTTGACTCTGTCTTCCACAGGCATGTGCTTAGAAAAGGCACGAATCTCCCCAGACTGGAGTAGGATTTTGAGTTTGGAATTTGAATGAGTCTAGGTTTGATTCATCAATGAAACATTTCCTGGATATTTAACAATATTTGATATATAAATAAATACCCTCAATTAATCAGATATAAAATATTCCTACTCTGAGCTGAGAAAGAAGTCATATTTAATGTTGCACCCCTGGTTACTGCTAGATTAAGATATTGGTAATAGTCAGTCTGTCAAAATACCTAAATGGTAATGTGACAATCAGTAATGAATACTCGAGATCACCCTTCCTTTTTGGAGTAAAAGCTACACTTTACTGATAAGAACAGCAGATGAGGAAGGAAATTTTTGTAGGGTTCTAATTAGGCTTCTTTCTCACTATAAAAGATATTAATGTCTAAGAATTTTAAAGACACTGTCCCAATAATTATAAGGCCCTATTTCCCTCAGTACTTCTTTTCTAAGTTAATTACTCTCTCATCCAGCCATTACTAAGACATTGACCCTTCAATGAATCTCTTTCAAAGAAAACACTCTGAGTATTCATAATCTATACAATACAGGTAGTGACTATCTTAGCTTTAGCTGTTCTTATACTTTGAATATGAAAATTTCCTCCAAACACATGTGCTGAAAGAATGGTACTCAATGCATTTTTCAGAAATGTAATTTTAGTACAGACTGGATAAAGAGAAGCTCTATTGATAGATTCATAGTTTGAAGACAATTCTGGAAGTTGTTTGAAGCTGGGAGATGGACTATAAATGAAGAAGCAGCTCATGTGTATCATGCCTTGAAAAATATAGCTTGTTCCCATTCTTGCTTTTTCTTTCAGCTTCCTGGCCACAAGTTGAGCAGCGATGTTTAATCACATACTTTTGCAATGATTTCTGGCCACACCAATGCCCAAGTCAATGGAACCAGGTGACACCTCTGAGAAGATGAACTATTGACAGTATCAGGTCTTTTGTCAAAATGATGTAAAAACTAACATGGGTGTTTTGAAGTAATAGATCTGTTTCTAGAGTGTTAAATGGGCAGATAGAAAATGCTGCCTATTTCACCCATTGAATAATTATTTGAGGGAGATTTGCACAACATTGCTTGTTCTTCAGCACTCACCAAAACATGAGTGCTTGTTTATTTGTACAATGGGAAACAGATGAGATGGAAATAAACATCAAAAGCAGACAACTTCATAACATGCCATTATATTGTAAGTAAAAGATGGTAAAATGTAGAACAAATGCAGGTTTTTCTTATGCTAGGAAGATTTGACAAAGATTTTCGTATTTTTTTAGAGTGGTCATTAGACTCCATTAGAAAGGTGACAATTTTGTTTAAGACAATGCTAGAAGAGATATAATTTTTTTTAAAAAAAAAAATGAGTTTAAATAGCAGCTGGGAACAGTTAGTGCAGAGTGCCCAGAAGTAGCCAGATGTTTGAATCTGTAGAAAAGTGAATTGGAAATGGAAGGACATGCCCATAAGATAGGGTCAAAATTATATTTTGGAAGCATAAGGTCATGTAAGAACTGGAGACTTTCTTTTGTATTTGGCTTTTATTTTAGGTAGGTGTAAAAAATTATCAAAGAACAGTGTAATTTTATAGGTAATACAATAATAACCCAGTATGACATGTGGAAAGAAGTATTGGGGAAGAACATGAATGACTTGCAGAAATCCATTCGTCTCTGTCAAAGGAATGAAATTAAAATGGGGACAGTACAGATCGAGTAAACCTTCCTGCCTTCCCTTTAAATCTAGGCTCAATTTTCTGATGGGTAATTTGTGAGTTATTAAAAAAAAGAAAAACTCAAGAATAATAGGGAGTTTTGGCTTTGGCATCTGAAAAGGGCCGCCATGAACTTAGTTCAGAAACATCACAGGTGATTCAAGTTGGAAGAAGAACTTTAAAAGTTATTTGAGAAGGGCACAGTTTACAAAAATAATAAGCACAGAAGAACTGGATGGTGATCTCAGCACATTTGTCATTTATTTCCACATGAAAAGTTGGTATAAACTCATCTCTCTTATTTTGCCTTTCTCAAACATTCCTGCTGAACATTATCAGAAGTGAACTTGATAGAATTGGTGATATTTACTACTTTTGCTAAGAATAAATCTTCACATGAAGATTTATTTGAAATGAGTTGTATGCCCCCTTAAAATTACCTTTTGCCTCTAACCTGCTCAAATATTTGGCAAGAAAATGGCCTTATCAGGTCATCATGACGTCTTTTCTATGCTGAACTAATAATACATCTTTGGAAAACTCTATTTAAATGGTACAGATGATAATCTATGTCTACTCTCCATGGCACTCCCAAATGCACTGGAAGATGAGCCACAGGGGAAGCCCATATGTTAGAAAGGCATGCTTCATTTAGCTATTTCAACATGATGGCTGAGGGCTACTATAGATGGAACTGCTCAGAAAAGATTACATATCTTGGCTTCCGGCAAAGAAAAAAAAAACATAAAAAAGGTGGTGCTAAGGGCTAAGAGCTTTATTGAAATTCTACAGAAGCTTTACAGGAACAGTGAGCTCCTGGCTTGTTATCAGGTACCTGCATTTGGGCCTCCTGACACTCTATAATTGAAATTCACTGCCCGGCCTTTAGTCTATAAAAATGGTATGCTGTCATTAGCACTGGCTGCTCGCTGTATTCTCCTGTCACTCCTTAGGCCAGCTTAAACCATCTCAGATGAAATAGCCTATTTCATGTCAGACCTCAGAGTTTGAAATTATTAAACTGGAAAGCTAAAGAAATGTTTAGCAATGTGGTAAAGACTAATATATGAGGGTTGGTGGAGAAATAGGAGTCTTTCATTTTCAAAATTCTGTTAAAAATTAATGCCCTTACCTAGTACCATCTCTATTACACTGCTCCTGTCAGAATGAGAATTATTACCTTTTTAATTGCATTTTAATTTAACCTGCTAATGCCACACTCTCTACCTTACACTTGAAGAAGTATTTGAATGTTATTTCTGCAATAAGACATGTTAATGTAAGAATTACAAGGCCATATTTCACATTCATGATATGAGGAATTGAGGCAATTATACATTAGCCAAAAAAAGAAAAAAAGGAAGTAATGAATATCATACTGGCCATTTTTATTAAAACACCTGCATAAGAAGAACTGCGGTTAGTCCTTCCTTTGAAATTAGAAATGACTGTAACACTTGGTACTCAGAGTTACATTGAGGTAGTCAGAGAAATGTTGTTTCCCTGGTAACCAATATTAAAAGGGAAGATACCTCATTATCAGTAGACGTAGGACAGGTTGGCTGTGGTTATTATAGTAGTTGAATTATCTCAGTTTACCAAAAAGCAAAGAGTAGATAAATATGAATCTTCTTAGTGAGCTAAAATGTCAAATTACAAAACATTGGAAGGCAAATTTCATTATCTTCTGCTGTTAAATTTCAGTTTTACATTAAGTCCTATGAAAGAGTTTTATAGTAGAAATAAATAAAAAAATATGAAATGATTTTGGCAAACTTAAACTAAGCTATTTGTGGACAATAGAAATGTGAGCAGGTCTTAATGATTCCATTTTCTCCTGCCTATTCATAACTTTTTATTTTTGGATTTTAATGAAATTTTTGTATTCTTAGTGCAATGTACAAGGTAATAATTCTCATTCTGACAGGAGCAGTGTAATAGAGATGGTACCAGGTAAGGGCATTAATTTTTAACAGCCAAACAACAAGAGGATCATATATTAGAATAATGACAATGTCTTAATTGACTTCTGTATTGATACCTACAGTTCTACTCTCATGGCACAATCTGTCCCAATTCCTTTATGCTTAAATTCTATAGTTGGGGGCTGTAGAGATAACTAAGTGATGAAAGTGTTTGTTGCACAAGTCTAAGGACCTAGTTCAGCTCTTTGCAACTCACATAATGTCAGATTTAATAGGCATTTTTTCAGATTCTAACTTTCATATAATTCTACATATCTAGAAACTTAACTCAGAAAATTTATTGGTAAAAAAATCAGAGTCATCATAAATAAAGCTTATTTCAACCTTATGTCTCTTTCAGGTACTGAAATAATACATTTACTTACTGATAAATTAATGAATTAGAGTTACGTGTTCTCTTATATATTTTCTTCAGACTAGTGCCCAAATTATGTGATATCAGTATCTTCATTTCATATAGTAATAGACTATGACTATGAACTTCAAAACACTTGCATTTTTTTCTTATTCTGAACTCAATATAGCTTGATCAGGTACAAAGATTGTTAAAGAGAAACCACAAGCAATAAATTAAATAGGTTCTACTAAAATTCTAAATCAGTTGTTCTCAACTTTCTTAATGCTGTGACCTCTTAATACTCTTGTGTTGTGGTGAAATCTATTTTTATTACTACTTTATAAGTATAATTTTGCTACTGTCATGAATAGTAATGTAAATATCTGATATGCAGATGGTCTTAGAAACCCTTGTGAAATGGTTTTCTTGACCTCTAATGGAATAATGATCAAGAGGGTGAGAACCCATGCTTTAAATGAAGCCCCCAGGTTATAATGTTTTCTATTATTTTGAGATAAAGAAATTAATATGTACTTAAATGAGATAAAGTAATAAACTTTGGTAATAAGACTTTGGTAAAAATAAAATCACTTCCAAAATAGCTTTCTATATATTTACAAGCCCTCCCTAGAGGCAGAAAAAAGATAGTTGCCTAATTCATAGTTCTTTTGTACTTTGATGTAGAGTTGGAAGTCATTTCTTGCTGGCTAGCTCTAGTTGGACTTGTCTCTATGGTCCTTAGTCTCCCAGGTTCTGAGATTATAGATGTGAGCTCATATTCCCTTCTCTAACATAACTACCTTATATCTTCTATTATACTCATGACTATGATAGATCTCAAATACAAACTGAATATTAAGTATCAAAGTGAGAATATGCACTTATTCAGATGAAAATACAAAGCTTATATGAGCTTTCTGCCTGGTTAGAACCTCAGTAGAAAGGGGGCTAAGCAGAAAAATGTGGATCTTTCAAAAAGAAAAGGGCAGGATAGGATTTGAACCTGAGAAGGTGCACACGTCATGCCTTCACTCATATCATTCACATTATATAGGAAATTAAAAGGATGTTGTAGAAGGAAAAAAAATGGGAGAAGGAGAAAACAGGGATATAAAAATACAGGAACATAATAAAAGAATGAAAGAAAAGCAAAAGGGGAAAATGTTGAAAATGAAGAGAAAAATAGAGAAAGGGGAGAAAGGAAGAGAAGCTATGGGGACCTGGGGGTACTTACCTTATGGGTACCTATTTGTGGTCTTGACTGTACTTTCCTGAACACCTTTATCTTGTAGTTCTTAGAGATTCAACTTTACTTTTAAAAGAAGCAAAAAACAACAACAGGCAGTGAATGAAAGGGCATTCAGTCACTGCTGCAAAATTCTGCTATCCTCAAGGCTTAGGAATGTCAGTTCTCAAGTCAATGCCACCCACATGAAGGAGAGACACCCTGGGGCACTGAACCAATATTACTCTGTCATGAAACATTTTTCACTTATTTTATTTAAGTTTATAAAGCTTCTTCTCTCAACATTTGGTGGCAGAGATGCTGCCTTTGCCATATCTGTGAACATAGACCAAAAAAGGGGTCCTGAATGTTATAGCAGTCCATGGACAATGATGCAAGAGTTTCTATAGAGAAAAACAATGGCCCTTAAAAAAAGGAGAGTCTAAATAATATGGAATAGGGTCATTGACTTTCTGAGTCAATCTTTGTGGTGTTCTACAAAGGGATGCAAAATATTTCAAATAAGGATTGGAGAGTGACTATGATTAAGATTACCTGTGATAAAATTTTATTCATGTTTTCACTTTGTTGAGACAGTCTTATTTATCCTAGACTGGCCTCAAACTAACTAGGCAGCCAAGGTTGACCTTGAATTTCATACCCTCTCGCCTTTACCTTCAGTTCCTTTTGATTATACGCTTATGTCACTATGCCTGATCTTTGTGTTGCTAGCAGTCAGTAATGAGAATTAATGTACACTATACTCCAAGACCTGATAAACCTTCCATTTCAGATAAAAACAAAGCAATTTTTGTCTATGTCTTTTATGTGTGACATTATCCTTTTCATAAAGCTCCTGTAGACATAATCAATGAGATACATATCCCGTCAATAAAATATCTAAAATATGGGATTGTGTTGTACATTTTTAATCCTAGGATTTCTATTTGTGGGTCAGATACAAGCAGCTCTTTGTGAGTTCAACATCATTTTGTCTAGATAGTGAGTCCAGGACATCCAGGACTATAATGACAAGAGGAGCTAATAATGAAGATTAATTAGAGGATATGGTGGTGGCAGTGGTGGTGGTTATATTGATAGTAAGTAAATACTATTTCCGTCCTAGTGTATAGGCTCCGAACAGTGTCAGTATAGTAAGAGCAAGGTGCTGGACTCATAGAATCTGGACTGACTGCTGGTGAAGCTGATATTGTAGTTAGCACTGGAAATGGAACCATACCTTAGCCAATCTCATTCCTTTACCCAGTGACATGTCTGACATGCAGATCTAGACCTGTCTTATTCAGAGACCATGTTCTTCCAGTCCTCCATACCTCCATATTGTCTACTGAGGGGATGTGCCTCTATGGGTGACTAATCTCTCTCTCTCTCTCTCTCTCTCTCTCTCTCTCTCTCTCTCGTGGTGTGTGTGTGTGTGTAAATAACATTTTGGTTTCTAATATTCTGTGTCAAGTTACAAAGGATTTCTCATTCCCTCGGTCACACATTTGGCTGCTGTCAACGCTGCTAAAAAGCCATTGTATCAGCATGGGTGTTCCTGAGGATTTTTTTCCTTTCAATACAAGCAATATGTCACAACTTGAGTTTTCTCACAAATCCAATTTAGAAACAATCTCAGTTTATTTTGATTCTTCTTTTCATTGAACATGTCTATATATCTTCAGCATCAATGTCCAAATGTCTACTGTTGTATCTTCCTTTTTTTTTTGACACAAAGAACTAGCAATAAAATTCCCCTCCCCTTAAAAAAACAAAAGATATTAGATTTTTTTCTTTAGTATGAGGTGTTGAAGTGGGGACAATATAGGTAAAGGCATCATGAGTTACATCTATGATTTTGTTGTGATAAGTAGAGATTTAGTTGCTTTTTACATCACTTCTACACAATAAAAGGAAATCAGGGGGAAAGAAGAGAAGTAGAGAAGCCTTAAGGAAACTACACAGATTTGTTGGTTTCTGACTTACCTCATCTAGCATATAAATGTATACACACACACACACACATACACACAAACTCACACATATACACTTCATTATGCAACCCAGTTTTATATGTTTTGTTGCACAATCAAGCTACATAGTCAGGTTAACATCCCACTCTGCATTGTGTTTCCTCTGCTTCCATTGTGCAGAGATTACTGATGTGCCCTTGGAACCTCACCCTTACTCAACATTGATAACTGCTCCAGTGTACTGTATCTGTTCCTTACTATATTGAGATGAGAATGTATGACCTAACCAACCCATGAGATAGATTTAAAAGAGAAAAGCCTGGCCTTGATCTGAAACTTCCCTTTGGATTAAGTCTTCATAGAAGTGACTAAGTATACTCAATGTTCTGGCTCTGAAAGTTCAAACTAAAGGGGATATTTTGTCTTTTCTAGTTTTGGTAATTCATTTTGGAACCTATTTTCAATAAAAATTCTTTGAACTAAGGTATATGTAGCTCAAACATGCCATGTTCCTTTATAATTGACACAATAAATATAAATAATTATTAAGTGAAAATCACAGCTACTCTTTTGACTTTTCCTGAGATGATGTGCAAATTTCTTGGTCAACATTGGTACCTAAAATATACAACTGCTTGAAAGACACAACATTACATGGGATAATTTACATATAGACTATTACGTGAATTTACTTCAGAAATACCCACAATAGTTACATCCTTCAGGAAGGCTAAGTTGATGACACAGCAGAGATCACAGAAGTGAATGCACTGTCTTCTATAGAGTGCATTTTTGACATTGGTTCAGAAGACCAGTGAACATTTTGTTTAGAAACATGATTCATCGTGTGCCAACAGAAATTTTCCTCATCTGTAAAACTGAAATTAGAAGAGGGACATAATTACAAATACATAGGTGAAAATCTAAGACAATAAAATAATGTAACAAAGACAACTGAAAACTAAAAGACTTCTAAAAAAACTCAGAGATATCAGTAAGGTAAAGTTATGTGTGTGTGTGTGTGTGTGTGTGTGTGTGTGTGTATGCATGTGTGTGTGTGTGTGTTTCTGTGCTTTGTTTCAAAAATAAGAGTAAGAAAAATAGATATTTAAAAGCATTGCATGTAATAGTAACTTCTAACTTCCCCCATTTAAAATTTTAATTAAAATAATTGAATGTGACTTTAAGGGCAAGATGTTGTACCTGTCAATATGCAAGAACAATAGAGACAACAGTATACATCAGAAATGTCTTCAGTATCTTCACTTCATTAAATGTTTCAGTGCATAAAATCATATTGCTTGTAGAAATTCATAAATAGAAACAAATTGGATGAGGATATTAGTTGATCTCTTAGTTCAATATTTTTTAGAAAGTATATTTCACCACTAATGTTAATGGATCAAAGAAGAAAATACTGAATAAAGAAAATTACTTGCCACCTAATTTTCATTGTTTAGCTCATACAATAATTGTTCTAACTCTACATAGAACAGATTCGTCTTCATTTTACTAGTACAGATATTGTAGAACAGAAAATTTTAAATCATTATTTTTCTGGAGCATTACATCTTGGACTAAGTACTTAAAATTTTATTCCAGGACAAAGTTCTATCTAGCACAATCAACCCAGACTTATTTTGCCATTAATATCCTGTCCATTTCATATTTAAATTTTTGTTTTTATTCACACATGTGCATATATGTTCTTGTGTTTGGATTTCCTGTAGAAGATGGTGTTAGAGCCTTTTGAAGTTGGAGTGACAGGCACATAAGAGCCACCTAAGGAGGTTCCATACTTCTAAAAGGGAAGAAATATAGCTTGGCTTACTCCCTTTCATTTTTCACTATCTGAACCCATTGTGATTCAAAGCAATGCTCTTCTTCTGGATCCTTTAAGTATCACACAAACAGAAATGTGGTGTTGGCAGTGGTTTCAGCTCCTTGTCACCATAAACCCCAAACTCTCCTATTTTCTGTAGCCTTTATCTGAATCTATTTTTTTACACTGATGCCAATTGTGTAAGCAATAGCTATTGCCATTGCTCGGCACATTCTTCTTCAAGTTTATGGCAAGAAACTCTCCATCATTCTTAGTTATGGTCAGTTTTGTAAGAACAATAATGTTGAATTTAATCCAAAAGAATGTTCATCCACTCTTTGCAGTTCTATATGTGAAGAAATCTCAAAACATTGATATACTGCTGTATGGTGCACTTTCTCTTGGCATGAAAAAGACAGAAATTTTACTGTAGACAGAAAGCTCTGCAGAGTCTCTACTCCACACCCCTCCCGAAAAAAAATTCCAGGAACATACTTTCCCTTAGACAACTGGATATAACCCATCTTAAATCTTTTTTTTTAATGTTAAAAACAAGTTTATCCAAGTAATATGAATTAGTAGATCCTCATACCATTTGTTAAGAATAGTAGCATAGATATTTTTAGAAAGCTAAGGGCTAGTATAGGGAACCACAGAAGCAGTGAAGGAATGAGAAATGCATGATACTGGTTCGACTTCCACTTTCAAATACAAATTCTCTCTAATGTGTATGGAAACTTTGTTGAAATTAAGTTGAAACTAGTCACATATTAATTTCTATCATATATATATATATATATATATATATATATATATATATATATATATATGTCAGTGTACTGAGATTTTAGGGAGAGTGTACTGTCTCTGTTAGGCCATCAACACGATGCTGATATGCCAATTATAAGATGAATTATTATGAAAAACAAAGAATAGGGTTTTATTAATTAGGACAACACTAGGAAGGTAAGTAAATAAATAAAACAAGCAGTCTGAGTCCATATTTGTATGATATGAGATTTATGTTTAAACAAGGAAAGAATTGGGGAGGAGGGAACAGGACTTGGCCATCCTTGTTTGTCTACAACATGGTCATAAGAAGTTCTTCCTGTCTGACAATAGCCCAGCCCGGCGGAGAGATCTATTTTGTGATGTTTCTATGTATTCTTAATCCATGTTGACATGAGGGGAAAGGTTAATAGCAGAGACTTATGTTTGTATTTTCAAACAAATAATATACAGAGAAAAGTGCAATATGAAGACATCAATGTCGGATTTGACTCTATTTTTAGGAATCTTGTGGGTCCACATGCAAATGTGGCATCAGCTGTGATCATTTTTTCTGGTTGTTCTCTCCCTGAACTCTCCCCTAGTATTTGGCTTTTACTCTCTCACTTCTAATCTTATAACTCTGGCCTAAAGGGAGACAACTTGCAGTTGTAACTTACTTAACTTATTTATTGTTACTGATGGAGTCTCTTGAAAAATGTGTGTGTGTGTGTGTGTGTGTGTGTGTGTGTGTGTGAGAGAGAGAGAGAGAGAGAGAGAGAGAGAGAGAGAGAGAATTCAATTTTTAGGAAGCTGAGATCAATAATATATATGTAATTCATTTCTAGACATTATTTTTACTTTCTCCTTAATAGAAACTGATTGATATCACTACATTCACAGTAACAGCTATGAACAAAGAGGAATCACTTTTTAGAGTTCTCTGCAACAATATAGTGCTCAGAAATAAATAATATTTCAGCTCCAGAGTAAAAAGGAAAGAGAATAAGGATATGATTTGATTATGTCTAATTACATTGCTTTCTCATATTTTACCCTGTGTTCTAAAGTTATCATTGATAATTTTTGCATAGTAATTATTTTCAGAGATAAGAATATATCATAGAATTCTTTAATTGTTTTAATGTTTTCATTTCTTGAGTGATCTGTGTTTATTTTGGCAAATTGAAGGGATTGAAATGCATGAGGATTTTTTTCTTTTAATTTGTGAAATTAAAATATAATTATAACTTTTTCCTTCCTATTTCCAGCCTGCTACACTTTACATTCAGGTAACCCATTTGCTCTCTCTAAAATTCATGAGTTCTGTTTCTTTATTGGTAATATGCCTTATATATTCCTAAAAATATAAATGCAAGCTATTCTATCAAGGAATGTTATTTGCATGTATATCATTTCATAGCTAAAAAAAACTCCATCTAATTAAATATATCTACCCAATCTATAGCACAACTCCTGTACCTAAGGCTTAGAGAACATAAGCCAAAGGAGGAAGGAGAGGCTGTAAGAGGGAGAGGAACACGAAGTCTGTTATGAGACTGTGTCTCCTAGAAATGTAAAGAAAGCTAAATGTACTAAGGGTCAACGTGGTAGTAAGACTTGAACTAGAATAATATTAATAGATATGCTAACACAGAAAGGGGAAATCTCACATGCTTCCAACACCATTTTTTCCCTTTTATTGAAAGTAAATTATTTTTTCAATTAATATATCTATATAATCCAGCCAATCAATTTTAAATGTCAGCTTAACATTATGTGTAGAATAAATATATTACTATCTTTTTCAGGAGATATTCCTATATTCTCAATGCCATTAATTTTAAATCTGTGATTTAAATTTAACTGGACAATATTTTATATACACACACACACTCACACACTCACACGTGGATAAACTGACACAGTTTGCATAATTTCAAAATTGAACACAGTCTCCCATTATTTTTTATAAGAGACAGCACAACAACATTCTTTTTTTTTTTTTTTCAACATGTATGCTTTGACAATATGCCAAGTCTGGAGTGGCCCTGGTTGGGACACAGTAACATGGTTCCTGACCATGAGACTGAACCCGGATTTGAGCCTTCAGGAGAGTTGTATGTATTTTATGCACCCACTAGCAGTGGAGGACTGTTTCTTTCAGAGGTATGTCCTTCCTGTTAATATTAGTGACTCCATGATAATTAGAATCAGCAAGAGTCCAGGGTTTGAGGGTGTGGCTATGCCTCAGCAAAATGGTAAACACTGGAACCTTCAGGTCAGAGCTTAAGATTATGAAAGAGAGCTTTAAATACATGAATTCAAAAAATATATAATTACTCTACTATACAAAAAAATAAAATAAGGATACAATATAAATTATATGAGGGGCTTCATTAATCTTAAGGAAGAAAGGTAGCTACACTATGAGCCAGTTTGTCAGAAAGATTCAAAGATAGGGAGATACAGATGCATGCAAGTTCCTGAGTTCAAGGTCGGCCTGAGACACAGAAAGTCCAGGCCCAGGTGTAGTGGAAATGGTAATTTCAGGGTTTATTTTCTGTGCTTAGCCGAGGCAGACAGATTTCTGGATTCTTCTGCAGTATTAAAAGAGAAATGTGTGCTTGCTGTCTTCTAAGAATAAAGGGGCTGGGCTCCTTGAATGCTCATTTGTAAGATAATCAAAAGGAAACCTGGAGTAAATGACTGGACCTGAGATCTGCAGGTGATGAGCCCTCCAGAGTATATTTTAAGATAAAAAGAGAGAACTCCTTAGAGAACACATACAAGCAAACAGGACATGAACAGAGAAATATCTTAGAATAGCAAGCAAGCAAAATATAGACAGAGAAATCTCCAGAAAAAAAAAGCAGAACATAGAGAGAAACAGAATGGAAAAGCTGTATCAAGCAGAACACAGGTCATAAGCTTGAATCCATGATCTGACTTCAAGTCACACTTCTTGCTACTCCCAGACAGCCCTTCTCTCAGAACCCCTCTCCAAACTGAGGCTGTTCCTTGGAAGTAATGGATATGAACACATGCCATTTTAGTTATGTAAATAACCAGACAATAATTTATCAAAAGAATATGTATGCTGAGGATATAATAGCGAATATTGCACATTCTTTTATGTTATTGAATTTAGGGTTTGTTTTTGTCTCTCTGTTTGTTTTGTTTTGTTTTTCTTTCAAAGAACTAACTTGGATGAGCTAAAAGCCACTCTATTACAATCCAGCTGTCTCACTCTTAAGTGTATTCCCAAAGGAATTCATATCATTCTACTAAGATACTTGATTATCCATGTTCATTGCTACATAATCATAAAAAGCACAAAATTCAAATAGGCTAGGTGACCAGCATCCATTAAATGATTGATGAGAATATGATACCTTTACACAATTGGGAAATAATTGTTCATAAGAATAAAGAGGAATTTCACTGGTGGATACTAAAGTTACTGACAAAACTGAGTGTCTGGCTTTAAGAAGGAGCATTATGGAAACAGGATTGGGAATATTCCCTTGGGAAGTATTTCCTTCTTTAGCTTGTCTCTATGTTCTTTCCACGGAAGTCTATTCTTAAGATTTTCACTCTTTTGGTAAAATAATTGTTCCAACTCTACCTGCAATGATGTTTTATTCTCTGTGGATACTTCAATATTCCTTTATAAATGGGTAAAGGTTAGCAAAATGCACACTCCACCTTGAAACATCCGTTTCCTGGGAAACAAGGTCCACTTTGGCCATCTTCAATGCCCACTGTAGAAAAAGCTAGAGGAAACATGCATAACTATAAATTGTTCATGGGAATAAAAACAGGGGTGAGGGATAACATCTTCTGGCTGCCTCACTTTTTGCTTATCTGAGAAGGTCAAATATGTTGCTTAAGAACAGAAAAGGAGGTTTATACTTGGAAAGCAGCACTAAATTAACTCAGTGGAGATACAAATCTTTACACCATCTTATCAAATAAAAATGATGCAAAGATTAAGCACTGAAAGACTAAATACAACACATAAAGCCAAGAAAACAAAAAATTACATCAAGACGGTTCCAATATCTTTATTTCTGCTGGTTATGAAGATATTTTTGTTGTTGCTTTGCTTTATTTTTAAAAACTTGCAGCAGAGTAGAGTAATGTAAGCAAAGCTGAGCAACCGCCAGGGTGGCAGAAAGGTTTGCAGAAACAGACTGACCTTGGTAAGCAACAGAGGTGGCAAGAGTATGAGCAAACTTGCCAACCAAATCTGGGGCTACATCCTGTTTTTCCATCTTTATGCTCGATGACCCTTAGGCTGCAGCAGTCATGTTATCTGTAATATCCAATTTCTTAACAACGTGAATAAGTATAACAGAAAGTTACATGACATAGACAGTGTTTGTTAGAATTTCCAGATTGGGATTTCCAAAAAATGTGTGTGTGTGTGTGTGTGTGTGTGTGTTGAGTGTGTTTGCTACAGCAAACTTTCTACAAGAGACGATTGAGTAACTGAAAAGGACTTAATGATTGTGGAGAACTTGGAATATTGCAGGTCAAGAATGTAATTGTGATTGATTCTGGATTACCTTTTCTTCCCTAGTAGACCTTTATTGCCCACCTCTGTAGATGATGTAGCATCCTTGTGATTATTGTTCCTGAAAATTCAAGTTTCTCATTGTGGGTTATTGGTATTCTTAATAGGGAATTTATAAATAAAATGAGGAAACTACAGGAGTAGTTGATTTAGAGTTTAGGAGAAACCTCAGAAGAGGTAAGTGCTAAATCTTGAAATTTACCAGGAAGGGGAAGGTAGACAAGGAATGAAGAGAACACTTCTTCTTGATTTAGTGTCTGGGAAAGCTTGCATGTTCAGCAGAGGAACTTCAGGGAAGAAAGGAAAAGGCTTCAGAGAAAGCATGAGGCAGTTCAGAGGTCCAGGAAAATAGATGTGTTTCTATTATATTCTATTATTTCTATTCTATTATTTTCTTCTAAAGGAAATAATTCTCAAGTGCAGAAAGGGGATAGTGAGCAGAAGAAAACTCACCCCACCCCCAAAGCTCGGGAATGCAGGCACGTGAGCTATGTAGTATGTTACCATGCCATCTGCTCCTCCCATATTCTGCTGCCCTAGGTTTTTCTTCTGTATGATCTATCTCTAGATGAAGCCCAGGTGAGGAGTAGTCCATGTTCACTTTGTTTCTCAAGCCCAGCTACTGAGGGACATCTACTTTTTCTGTAAACTGAGTTCTTTCATGTCATTCTGGATATAAGTATAGTTTTCCTGAAGTCTCTATTTTTCATTCACACTCTGACTTTTGAAATGTAGGTACTGACCTCTTAGTTCACCAACTAAAAATCTAAGATTGTCAACTGAGGCCTATGACAAATGCCTGCACATTCTGCCTTAATCTTCTCAAGGATAAATCTACCAATGCATATAAAATGTGTGCATTTATATCCGTGTTCTTTCTGTTGCTATAAAATGTAGTTGTCTCTGCACTGGAACACAGCACTGAAAGTAAACTCAGTCTGCAAGTTCTACACCATGCTCACTTAAATTTACTTCAGAATAAACTGCATCTTATCCCTTTGAGGCGACAGTCATGTTCCCACCTGGACATACACATACTTGATGACAAATAAAAATAAGTATTTTATAAAGACTAATGTGTAATTAAACTGTAAAATATCATGTGACTAAATCAGAAAGGTGGAAAGACAAATTACAAAAAGAGAACAACATCTATAATTAAAATGAGTGAGCATAAGTCATGATGGGGGATGCTTAGAGACTGAATATCAATTTAACTCATAAAAATATGATCTAGTCAGGTAATTTTGTTCACAGTCTCCACATATAAACTAAAGAGAAATCCATAGGGCCTGAAGAGGCATCTTGGATGGGTAAGAGCCTGTGATACATTTTTAGAGCATCAAAATTTGTTTCCCATCACCCATGTCTGACAGCTCATATCTTCTGAAAATTCCAGCTTCAGGGAATCTTACCTCACTGGCCTGCACAAACACCTGCAATCCCATGGAGATATACATACATACATACATACATACATACATACAATACATACACAAACACACACATATATTTATTCACACACACATGTATATTCACCAGCCTGTGAAAGATACACACACACACACACAAACACACACACACACACACACACACACAGGGGATAAAAATATTTAGTTTGTAAAGTTAACAACATCATACTATGTAAATATGTAATGATATTTAGTGCATGAAATCAAATACACTTACATATGCTTATTTTTTTTCAACTTTATTGTGTGATAGACCAAATTCAAATTTTACTTTTTGCCTCTTTTACCATTCATTTTTAATATAATGAATCAGGCAATGAATATGTGTTTCTATGTTTTTATGTGTACATCTGTGAGGTGAAAATATTGATACTCTTTCTGAGGCTAGAGAGATGGCTCAGTGGGTAAAAAAAAAAAAACACTGGTTTTTCAAGCATGAGTCTCTGAACTCAGATTCACAGCCCCAGTGGAAAAATCCTTGCATGATCTCAAGCTCTTGTAACTCCAACCTTGATGAAGGGTTAAAGCCAGGAGAATCATAGGACCTATGAACAAGGAGCCTAACCACCAAAATGTGACTGTGAACCTTCTTTTAAGGGAATAAGGCAAAGTATGATAGAGAAGTATGTTGAGTTCCTTCTCTTCACACTAACATAAGTGTATCCTCACAATATATATACACATATGCATATACCACATACATTTGATAGAGAATATTAAATTGAGGTGGGGCAAAAGTTTAACAAATTAAAATTTTATATAAAACATGGGTTTTCTTTAACTCAAATGAAATTTTATTAGCACTTATCAAAATATTTCTTAAATTTACTTTTTTCATTTTTTATTTATAATATAAACAGGTATGAGATTTCAACAGAAAACAATATGATTTACAAGAACAACATTCTGTAAAAATGAGAGAATAAATATTCTTAGTGATACTAAAAAAATAAAAAAGAATGAGAGAAGTCTCAAACATTTTACATTTCATTTTCCTTACAATTCTGCTTGAATATCTTTCTAAACCCATGGAATTTCAAGATTAATTTTAAACGTCACCTTTATCTCTTTTCGAACATGAACTGAAGGTATTTGTCCTGTTTTACTTTTGTTGTTTGTTTTCTTCCTTTCAATCCCTCAATCAGTACTTTCTGATCCTTTTCTTATTGTGAGAATATGGCTTTCAAATGATCAATCTGGAATTCTCAAAACTGGAAATCATGTGAAACCTATGTAAAAGGTGTGATG